>NC_034193.2:51640618-51688435 GCF_002021735.2 Oncorhynchus kisutch | reverse complement strand
CCCCTATCACAGCCATTAAACTCTGTAACCATCTTAATCACCATTGGCCTCATGGTGAAATCTCTGAGCAGTTTCCTTCCTCTCCGGCAACTGAGTTAGGAAGGACACCTGTATATTTGTAGTGACTGGGTGTATTGATACACCATCCAAAGTGTAATTAATAACTTCACCATGCTCAAAGGGATATTAAATGTCTTTTTTTTTTTTTTTTTACCCATCTACCAATAGGAGCTTTTCATTTTTGATTAATTTGTCAAAAGTTGAAAGAAAAAAAACATTCCACATTTACATTATGGGGTATTGTGTATAGGCCAGTGACCAAAAAAATCTCTATTTAATCCATTTTAAATTCAGGTTGTTACACAACAAAATGTGGAAAAAGTCAAGGGCTGTGAATACTTTTTGAAGGCACTCTATCTACCTAAATGACTTTGTACCCCTAGACATCGACTCTGTACTGGTACCCCGTGTACTGGTACCCCGTCATTGTGTATTTATTCCTTGTGTTATTATTTGTCTATTATTTTCTCTCTGCATTTTTGGGAAGGGCTCGTAAGTACACATTTCACTGTTAGTCTACACCTGTTTACATTTGATTTGAATGGTATCTAGCTTACTTATATAAAGTATATATAGGTGAAGCTATGCAGGAAGTGACTAATAGCATTCGTCTATGAGCTGTTGATGTCGTTATCCATCTTCAAGGACAGACCTGTTCTCTATCAATGAATAACATCTGACAGGAACTAGCATCCACATTCCTTAGTAGGAGTGGTCTACACGTGGAGTCTACATAGGATCGCCTTGTCATCCTCGCGATATTTCTGTCAGGTTTTTGTGCGGTACCTATGCATGGGCAAACAGTTTGCCAACATTTATAATAATGTATGCCATTTAGCAGACACCTTTACTTAAAGTGGCTTATAACAAGTGATTGCATACATTTTGTACTGGTGGCCCCAGGAGGCCCAGTGGGACATTCAGTACAGTTTTACTGTAGATCAACAGTCTTCTGATAAATCTTTGGATTCAACATATAACTGCAATACAAAGCTGGAGGTGCAATTCTGGGGTTGTTTTCTTTGGCCTAACATTCACTCCCCTTCGTTAGATGCAGTATGTTGTATGGAAGCTAAGCTATAATAGTGTTGTGGGTAAAGTGACGCCTGCAGGTAAAACGTGTGAAAGTGCAGAGCAATGGAAATTATACAGGGTCTGTATCCACATACACTCCATCAGCATCACTGTTGACAGATGCACATAGCTATCGCCCTTTATAGCCATTCAAATGAGCCTAGATCCACAGTGTGCTAGACCCCTATGGCTTTAAGACACACCCTGAAGCACAGGTGACAAACAATGTTTGTCCCCATGGGATAGGCTCATAGACACTATCTCCTGTATCGTCACCTCACCTGACTATTTACATATTGCCATTCCACCATCTCCCATTGGCCAGCGATGTCACAAAGGGGCGGGGTCCGAACATCACACCACTGTGACAGTCTACGAGGGGGAGTGTCTTGTGACATGAGAACAGGAAGTCACTTCAGGAACAACAGGTCACTAGCCAGTTTACCAAACAGAACAGAGTGGTACTGGCTGTACTGGTCTGGTGATAAGCAATAACAATAGTCTCTGTCTCAGAGACCCAAAGACACCAGCCACTACCCAGAGAAATGCTTCCTCCCAGGCTGCAGGGGAGGATACACTTTGAAACACACTGCTGCACTCAAATCAAACACACCCAGACACATGTAGGCCAACTAGTCGTAGGCCAACTAGTCGTAGGCCAACTAGTCGTAGGCCAACAAGTCGTAGGCCAACTAGTCGTAGGCCAACTAGTCGTAGGCCAACAAGTCGTAGGCCAACAAGTCATAGGCCAACTAGTCGTAGGCCAACAAGTCATAGGCCAACTAGTCGTAGGCCAACAAGTCATAGGCCAACTAGTCGTAGGCCAACTAGTCGTAGGCCAACTAGTCGTAGGCCAACTAGTCGTAGGCCAACTAGTCGTAGGCCAACTAGTCACTAGTAGTTCTACCATCGATATGTTCAGTGGTGGCTCTACACTGTTGAAAATTGGTAGGAGTGAGAGTAAGACTGGTCAAGAGCATCACCACTTAGCTGGTCCATTACATTTCTCCATATGCCCCGGCCAGGCCTGTACATACCATGGTGAAGTCTGAGGGTTAAATGAACTGAGCTTGTGATGGTTTGACCCATCATGTGAAGGGGAGATGATTTGACCAGCACAGGTGTTCTTAACTAGGTCATGACAATAGCAGCTGCGTCAATGTGTCGTCTGTTGTGTATGTCTACCTCTTTATGGCACTCAGCAGTGCACTGAAGGAACAATAGAATGTACAGTCATATCGACCCACTAGATAGCCAAGCTGCAAAGTCGTAAAAATGTATGGATTTGTTTTTTCTTTTTTATCTTAATTTAAGGGTTAGGCACAAGGTTAGCAGTGTGGTTAAGGTTAGCAGTGTGGTTAAGGTTAGCAGTGTGGTTAAGGTTAGCAGTGTGGTCAAGGTTAGCAGTGTGGTTAAGGTTAGCAGTGTGGTTAAGGTTAGCAGTGTGGTCAAGGTTAGCAGTGTGGTTAAGGTTAGCAGTGTGGTTAAGGTTAGCAGTGTGGTTAAGGTTAGCAGTGTGGTTAAGGTTAGCAGTGTGGTCAAGGTTAGCAGTGTGGTCAAGGTTAGCAGTGTGGTTAAGGTTAGCAGTGTGGTTAAGGTTAGCAGTGTGGTTAAGGTTAGCAGTGTGGTTAAGGTTAGCAGTGTGGTTAAGGTTAGCAGTGTGGTTAAGGTTAGCAGTGTGGTTAAGGTTAGCAGTGTGGTCAAGGTTAGCAGTGTGGTTAAGGTTAGCAGTGTGGTTAAGGTTAGCAGTGTGGTTAAGGTTAGCAGTGTGGTTAAGGTTAGCAGTGTGGTTAAGGTTAGCAGTGTGGTTAAGGTTAGCAGTGTGGTTAAGGTTAGCAGTGTGGTTAAGGTTAGCAGTGTGGTTAAGGTTAGCAGTGTGGTTAAGGTTAGCAGTGTGGTTAAGGTTAGCAGTGTGGTTAAGGTTAGCAGTGTGGTTAAGGTTAGCAGTGTGGTTAAGGTTAGCAGTGTGGTTAAGGTTAGCAGTGTGGTTAAGGTTAGCAGTGTGGTTAAGGTTAGCAGTGTGGTCAAGGTTAGCAGTGTGGTCAAGGTTAGCAGTGTGGTTAAGGTTAGCAGTGTGGTTAAGGTTAGCAGTGTGGTTAAGGTTAGCAGTGTGGTTAAGGTTAGCAGTGTGGTTAAGGTTAGCAGTGTGGTTAAGGTTAGCAGTGTGGTTAAGGTTAGCAGTGTGGTTAAGGTTAGCAGTGTGGTTAAGGTTAGCAGTGTGGTCAAGGTTAGCAGTGTGGTTAAGGTTAGCAGTGTGGTTAAGGTTAGCAGTGTGGTTAAGGTTAGCAGTGTGGTTAAGGTTAGCAGTGTGGTTAAGGTTAGCAGTGTGGTTAAGGTTAGCAGTGTGGTCAAGGTTAGCAGTGTGGTTAAGGTTAGCAGTGTGGTTAAGGTTAGCAGTGTGGTTAAGGTTAGCAGTGTGGTTAAGGTTAGCAGTGTGGTTAAGGTTAGCAGTGTGGTTAAGGTTAGCAGTGTGGTCAAGGTTAGCAGTGTGGTTAAGGTTAGCAGTGTGGTTAAGGTTAGCAGTGTGGTTAAGGTTAGCAGTGTGGTTAAGGTTAGCAGTGTGGTTAAGGTTTACAATCAGATTTCAAATCAGTCGTTGGAGGGCAATCTGGGTCACAGTCAATTTCTCATTTGGGTCTTGAGCTGATAAAGTTTAAGAACCCCTGGGATAGATAGTAGCAAGAAGCTACTGTTGAACAGTTTAACTTGTTGACCTACTGTATAGTAAAACCTAGAGAGGTAGAGGAAAAGTCATTTATTTCCCTTGGAGTCTGTCTGACCTACAAGTCATTTGTTTCCCTTGGAGTCTGTCTGACCTACAAGTCATTTGTTTCCCTTGGAGTCTGTCTGACCTACAAGTCATTTGTTTCCTTGGAGTCTGTGAACTACAAGTCATTTGTTTCCCTTGGAGTCTGTCTGACCTACAAGTCATGCGTTTCATTTAGAGTCTGTCGGACCTACAAGTCATTTGTTTCCCTTGGAGTCTGTCTGACCTACAAGTCATGTGTTTCGTTTGGAGTCTGTCTGAACTACAAGTCATTTGTTTCCTTTGGAGTCTGTCTGACCTACAAGTCATTTGTTTCCTTGGAGTCTGTCTGAACTACAAGTCATTTGTTTCCTTGGAGTCTGTCTGAACTACAAGTCATTTGTTTCCTTTGGAGTCTGTCTGACCTACAAGTCATTTGTTTCCTTGGAGTCTGTCTGACCTACAAGTCATTTGTTTCCTTGGAGTCTGTCTGACCTACAAGTCATTTGTTTCCTTGGAGTCTGTCTGACCTACAAGTCATTTGTTTCCTTGGAGTCTGTCTGACCTACAAAGCGTTTCCATATGTTATTGTTGGACCTCCAAGTACCCCATATGGGGGATATGGGAAGGCTACTGCAGTCAGTCAAGCCTGCATCTCAAATGGCACCCTATTCCCTATATAGTGCACTACTTTTGACAAGTAGTGCACAATGTATGGAATAGGGTGACATTTGAGACACATCCTAAGGCTGCAGCGGTGATGGCCTTTCCTTCTGGCTTCACATCCAGGCCACAACAACAGGGGAGGAAGAAGAGGTCCGATTAAGAATCGTGGGGTTTAATGTTGATGTTTACATGTGTCACAGTACTCCATCTCTTCCATGCCTGATTTGGAGTGTGGGGGTGATTTTTCAAGTTTAAAATTAAACATTGGTGGAGGATGCTAAACTTTGATTTGGATAAACTGTCATTTTTGCTCGTCACTCGTAACGTTACCTGTTTTTAGACACATTTTGTCCAAAAACAGGTCAAGTTAAGGGTGGCTAGAAAAGATGGCAGTAGGCCTGCACTAACTGACTAAAACAAACAGTGTGTGTGTCTGAAAGGTACACAAAGCATTCCTTAGTTGCATGTCACCCATTGGCCCACATCTGACCCTTTATTATTTGATAGCCAGGCCACAGCCTTTGTGAATGTAGCATGTGTGTTTTACCAAGGCGTTGCTGTCTAGTTTACAGCTCCAGTAGGTCTACAAATTCTCCTATCTGTGGGTTGGATATGGCTACTTCAAGCTGGTGCAAACAAAGCTTTTGGACAAAATGAGCAATACACTGACTGAGATTGACACATGTCCCAACCCTCCCATAACATACACAACTCCTACATGGAAGTCTGTTGTTGGCCATGGCCTTCCTATAGCCTAAATACACACACACACACACAGAGCTTTCCTACAGCTTTCCTACAGAGAGGAGAGGAAGAGAGAGGAAGTGAGACTTGGCACCAAGCCGCCTACAGAGGGACGGAGGCCCCAATGGGGAAGGAGGCGAGTTGCGGCACCATGCATGTAAAGTAAGGGTTATAACAGATTAAGAAGCTGTAAAGGGAGTGCACATGACAAATCCAGACCTGGGTTCAAGTAGTATTCAATTACTTTAGCTGGGCTTGATTGAGCTCGACTGGCACAGTGAATGGATCCAATGGAATAGTCCCAAAAGTCCAAACTAATTCTGTCCATCTGTCATCTTTATGCAGGCACAATCAAACACTCAGAGTACACACACACACACACACACACACATATATATATATATATATATATATATATATAAAGATGAATACTATTTGAACCCAGGTCTAGACAAATCCTTATAGGCCTTTGTAAAGATGTCAAGATAAAGAGACCAGTAAACGCTGAAAGGCCTGGGGTTTTGTAATGAAATAGTAAAGTGTCAGATCATTTTGGGTGGGTTTGACTTTGAGGAGAAACATGTGAGTTTGTTGTTAGCCAGTTCTTTGCAAGATTCCAAAAGTGACGTCAGAGCAATAAATATCACTGCATTAACTGACAAAACATCTTGACAGACATAATGCCTGTTAAAAGTCAAGGTCACCAGGTCAAAATAAATCTAGTTGGGGAAAAGCTCCAGTCATCTAAAGTAAATTGTAGATATGTGAAGCAGAAAATATATTTTTTATTTTAAATTCAAGATCACTTGAAACTGTTATCAGCAGGCCAGGTCTACAGACTGTATGGCAGTGGAGGCTGCTGAGGGGAGGACGGCTCATAATAATGTCTTGAACGGAGTGAATGGAATGGCATTAAGCAGATGGAAACCATGTGTTTGATGTATTTGATATTTATATTTTATTTTACTTTACTAGGCAAGTCAGTTAAGAACAAATTCTTATTTTCAATGACAGCCTAGGAACAGTGGGTTAACTGCCTGTTCAGGGGCAGAACGACAGATTTTGTACCTTGTCAGCTTGGGGATTTGAACTTGCAACCTTTCGGTTACTAGTCCAATGCTCTAACCACTAGGCTACCCTGCCGCCCATATCATTCCACTTATACAACTCCAACCACTACCTCGAGCCTGTCCTCCCTAATTAAGGTGCCACCAGCCTCCTGTGCAGTATGGTACGGAATCGATCGGTGGATTTTTGCAATCGTTACTTATCTAATGTACGTCTGCCCTCTTGTGGAAGTAGTGAGTAATTGCGCTAAAAGTTCCAACATGCATATCTGGATCTATTGCGCCATCTCGCGAAATAATCGAGCAGTACGTCCCGGCCTCTTTTTCCATACAGGTGAGTGCGATGCTGTTAATGTTTTACCTGGAGGCCCGTGACGTCAGATCTGACGTGTCCCTTCAAGAAAAGGAACCGTGGAAGCCATGAGTACATTTATACCCATTTAGACTACTTTACTGGCGAAAGGAAACGCTTAAAATTTAAGCGGACAAGCTTGTAGTGGTTGAAATACTTGCGGAGTGATCCATTTGGTGCTGATAATGTCTGCCTCCGCTGTCTTCGTTCTGGACTTGAAAGGAAAGGTAAGATCACTTCTCATTTTGATTGTTGCTATTTATAACGCTATAACCAATGTCAGTTTTAACTTGACTTGACCTTAACTCGCTTTTGTTTGGGATTGAAATAGAGTTTGTTCAACGTTTGCTCTTGCCATTAAACATTAATAGATAGCCACGTCGTTAAAGATTAATTCGTTGCCTGTGACAGTTCCATTCAAACCTTGCACAAGTCACTTCCGGACACAAGCGGATAAAAACAGGTCATAAGGCCAGTGGCTGCTTTTTATCCTTTTTAGACTTGACAAATTCTTATACCAGGTGTTATGAAAAAAGCTGCCACAAAAGAATTACATATCATTTCCAAACATGAAAGTGAATATAGTAAGTGAGTCAAAGTTGCCTGGCATCTGTCATCTTGTGTACATTGTAGAAGGATAGTGCCAAGATTAACACATTATAAATCACATTTGGTTGGGCAGACAACACAGTACTTCCTGTTATAAACAGAAGAGAATGCTCTATTCAGGTTTCTTATCCTGTGAGAGATTCAGTATAGCCTGAATCTCTCACAGCTAGAGGTGTAATTTGATAAAAAGATTCCATCCCTCTACAATAGGCCTAGAAGTCATGGGAGGGGAAAGAGGACATGGTTTCATGTGGCACAACAGCAAGAGGTTGTATTAGGCTACATGCAAATTAGTAGGCCAAGGCAACCATATTCAGCAGCCGGCCGATTTATGTTCGAGGGGCCAGAACATAATTATAATACTTTGTACACTACAAATTGACCACAACTAAGCCAAAAATACATATTTGAATACCTTGATTACATTAAGACACAATCATTAAAGTAAACTCAATTTTAGCTGAATTCTTGTTGATTTTAGTCTTTTTTTTTTAAATTACAAAAACTAAAATCCTAAAAAATGTATATTATATGTTGATTTTACTAAAAAACAATATCACTTGGGATGGTTTTGGGCCGCCTGTTGCCGAACCCCTGGCCTAGGCTTACACAACAACTGACAAGCCACAATAACCACTGTTATAAGCCTGTAGCATGGTACTACTGTACACCTAGACTTTGTAGGCACTGCAACATCTTGATTGAGTGACAGGTGTAGCTCTGGAGCCCAATCTCAGCCATCTGATCACTTGTCAAGGCAAAGAGTTGTCAAGCCCTTATGATCTTCCTTCATTTAGCATTCCTTAGAGATGGAATCGATGGAACATGTACAGGACTCAACATGAAATACTGTGTAACGTTTATGAGCACCTCTTCGCCTGACACATCCAGAAGGTTGCTGGAATAATGATCTCTAGTTCTACTCTTCCCATATCTGCTCTACGTTACATTACCTCATCACTTCTCTCACCTGTTGACCTCTACGTTACATTATCTCATCACCTCTCTCACCCGTTGACCTCTATGTTACATTACCTCATCACCTCTCTCACCCGTTGACCTCTACGTTACATTACCTCATTACCTCTCTCACCCGTTGACCTCTAGTAGGACCGTGAGTTTTTTTAGTCACGTCACATGCTTAGGAAAAACTTGGGTGCCTTAAGGGTGACCTTTGACCCATATTGGTTATTGTTTTCCCCTCTTACCCTGCAGGTGCTCATATGTCGGAACTACAAGGGCGACGTGGACATGGCTGAGATTGACCATTTCCTGCCTTTGCTCATGACACAGGAAGAGGAGGGGCTTACCTGTCCAATCATGTCGCACGGCAATGTTCATTTCCTGTGGATCAAGCACACCAACCTGTACTGTATCCTTATAATGATTTTAGTCGCTAGCCAGCTAAAAGTTAATCATTACCATTTTGTAGCCTGTATAAATCATGTTAGCTTTACTAATGAGATGCTAGTCAAACCTACATAAAGACAAATATGTATTTTTCCCTAGAGTAAAGATGATAATGAACTTCTTAAACATATTACACTAGGACCTTAGAATAGGCCTGTGTGTTCTATCTACCTTGACGCTCTCACAGTGGTGGCCACTACCAACAAGAACTCCAACGCCTCTCTGGTCTATGCCTTCCTCTATAAAGTGGTTGAGGTGAGTCAGAGGTCTGTCTGTGCTGTCTTAACAACTCCATTGCTGTCATTTTCACGCCAATGGCTGAGTCAGAAGTGTTTCTCACTACCAAAAGACCTGCATAATGTGTCTACTGGTTTCTCCCTACCCATTTGACATAACATGATCATAATTCACATATTATTACTGAGGCTGCCAATCGATGTTGTGTTGTTTCCAGGTGTTCACAGAGTACTTTACAGAGTTGGAGGAGGAGAGCATACAGGACAACTTTGTGGTGGTCTATGAGCTACTGGACGAGCTCATGGACTTTGGCTTCCCCCAGACCACCGACAGCAAGATCCTGCAGGAGTGAGTGACACCCACTCACTTACTTACTTGCTTATGGCTGTCCTTCGATGATGACGCTGCTCCCAATTGTGGGGAGTTGCATTAGTGTCACTGCATGTGGCTGTGCAGGCCAATTCGAGACCCACGTGGTTTGCCACATGAGGGGCAGGTGAATTCTCCACCTCAGAGGGCTATACCCGCTGCATGCTGGTGTCGTGCAAGACATTTAGATTCTCCTCTCTGGGATTGTGTCCTGGAGGTGTGTGACACCCAGGCGGAAGGTGGGACGCCAGGTATGGCAGTTGGTTGTCAGGCTCTCCGCTTAAGGAAGGTCTTGCTGTGGTCCTTGATGTGCTTCTTCTGCCCCCTGGCAGACCTCAGTCCATTCTTCAGCTGACCATAAAGGATCTGCAGAGGAAGGCGGTGGGGGAGCCTGCCAATCACAACACACACTGATACACATGTTCTCTGTTACAATATAGTCAATTAGTCATACACGTGTACTGGGTAAATGGAGAGAATGGACTGAGTATGGTTGAGTATGGCGCTTCTAACGCCAGGGTAGTGAGTTCGATTCCCAGGACCACCCATACATAAAATGTATGCGCGCATGTTTGAAAGTCGCTTTGGATAAAAGCATCTGCTAAATGGCATATTTATTATTATTATAAAGATGCAGCTTTAATAGACAGATACTGGTTCTAGACCCAACATCATAAAGTAAGGACAAGTTTTGGGACTTCTGAAAGTCCAATCAGACTGATCTCCATACTGTATGTCTCTACTACAGGTACATTGACTTTTATCTTGACTTAGCCTGATTCCAGATCTGTATGTGCTGTCTTGCCAATTCCTGGTCCTTGTAATTCATTGTCTTACAAAACAGATCTGGGATCAAGCTACTGATGTCCATACTGGCTGTCTCTCCAGGTACATCACGCAGGAGGGCACCAAGCTGGAGGTGGCTAAGACTAAGGTTCCCACCACTGTCACCAACGCTGTGTCCTGGAGGTCAGAGGGCATTAAGTACAAGAAGAATGAGGTCTTCATCGATGTCATCGAGTCCATCAACTTACTGGTGAGTGGTTTTACCATAAGGATGTTGGGTTTGATACTAATTCATTTTCTTGTGTTTCGGCAATATCAATAATTGTCATAATTGGTTTTGTGTATATAATGCTTTAATCTCCATAGGAAAATATTGATCACTGAAAATACCAATAACCTTTGCTTTCTGAATAATTGATTCATTTAATTGATTAAAGCTGGACTCCTTAATTGGTGGAACTGCCACGCCTGTTTGTGATATTACAACAACAAAGAAGTTACGGGAAACAACGAACACAAGTTTCTTCCCTCAGACATCACTACACGCGCAAACAGCAGAATATGTAGGCCTACTGCAGTTGTTGTTTTCCCCTGCTGCCGGGTGCTCCTCTCTGCCGTATCTCCTCAACAAAACAAAAACAATACCGAAGATGCTGGGGTGAACACTGATGCTGTTTCCCCTAGTGTGGATTTGATCTTTAATTGACTGAGCATTCTCTCAATAAATCAACTAGCTACTGTATAAAACGTCTCCATCAGAGGTTGACCCCTGTGTCATGCGTTGACCCCAGGTGAATGCCAATGGCAGTGTGATGAGCAGTGACATCGTGGGCACTGTCAAGCTGAAGACCATGCTGTCTGGCATGCCTGAGCTGAGACTGGGACTCAATGACCGAGCGCTGTTCGCCCTCACTGGCCGTATGTACAATATACACACACACACACACACACACACACAGTCACTGCTTCTCAGATGCAATTGCATTTTAGATGTTGATGAAAATGAGTGTGTGTGTTCAGGCGACAAAGGGAAGACTGTAACGATGGAGGACGTTAAGTTCCACCAGTGTGTTCGTCTGTCCCGTTTCGAGAGTGACCGCACCATCTCCTTCATCCCTCCTGACGGAGAGTCTGAACTCATGTCCTACCGCATCAACACTCACGTGAGTTACCTTAATACATTCATATTGTATCTCTGAAAATGTACATGACCTCCCTAAAATACCCTCATCCCTCCCTCATACAGTTTCACTCTTCCATTGCACTGTTACTGTACTGAAATCAATACTTGAGTGATCTGTAAGCCCTGTCTGTATCAAGTACAGTGGTGTAGTGGAGGGTAAACACTTCATGCACCATTTTTTATTTTGCGTGTGCACTTACCCACATTTTTCGGGGGAAATGCATTGAAAGTAATGGGAGTATTACCTGACTCACCGCGAACGGCTGATAAAGTATAATGACTTTCCAGTGGACGGTAGAACTAACTACATTCTGTATCCCTACAGGTGAAGCCTCTGATATGGATTGAGTCTGTCATCGAGAAGTTCTCTCACAGTCGAGTTGAGATCATGGTTAAGGTAGTGTTATATAGTAACACTCAGTATATGAATCTATGCATTGTCCTATGCTACAGTTGCCTGTCTCTAATTCCATAGGCTAAAGGGCAGTTCAAGAAGCAGTCAGTAGCCAACAATGTGGAGGTGCGGGTTCCTGTCCCCAGTGACGCTGACTCCCCCAAGTTTAAGACCAGTACAGGCCACGCTAAATACGTCCCTGAGAAGAACCTGGCTGTGTGGACTATCAAGTCCTTCCCTGTAAGTGTTTCATCCAAGCAGCACTTCTGTCTCCAGCCGTTCTTCCCTGTCGACGAAACTCAAGGCCAAATATATAGAGCCATTTTTTGGTTTACAAGCAAATGTCCCGTCCGAGTGAAGCGCATCTTCACAACAAAAAGCTCTGTAAGCAGGATAGCTAACCCTGATGTCGGGACCTTGACCAACTTAACAGTGAGAGAGTGATGACCATGAAAACATGTAAGATTGATGGCTATAGCTATGTTCAACAAGTATATTATTCTCCTGGCTTTATCTAGCCCTAGTTGTGGTATTTTACCTTGCCTCGCCTCACTGGCTTGCTAACTTGCTAGGCTAAAGGGCATCCTTCCTCTGACGACAATGTTGTAGACGATAACCATCTGATTAATTGCACAAGCTGCATTTGAAGCCAGAGGATTCTGTATCCCACTCCCATGTAAATAAACCCCTTTATGATTCTGAACTGTGTGCAACTTTTCATGATGTGGCCATCGGACAGGAAATGGGTCAACAATGAACCCTAGAATTTAGAACATTAAGGCTCCTGACCTGGAAAAACTCCAGCCTCTTTTTCTGGTCAGGACACATCATCAGAATGAAAAAGTTCATATAGGGCCCTGAGTTATCTCACTCTTTCTGTAATTTTTCTCTCTGTATCTATCCGCCCCCCTCTCTCTCTTTTTTTTTCTCCCTCTCTGTCTGTCTGTCTCCAGGGCGGTAAGGAGTTTCTGATGCGGGCCAGCTTTGGCCTGCCCAGTGTGGAGAATGATGAGATGGAGGGCAAACCTCCCATCACTGTCAACTTTGAGATTCCATACTTCACAGTGTCAGGGATACAGGTGAGCTGTGTGTGTGCTCGCGCCTGTGAGTATACTGTATTGACCTTTGAAAACAAGCTTATGCGGAACCAAAGTGGTGACTTACTTAGCATAAACTAGCATAGGCTACAAGTGCCTCATTTGGTTAGGCAAAACAAATGATCCATTATATCAAGTTACACTGATCTCTCTCCTCTCCTCTGTCACCCTGTGTGCCTCAAGGTGCGGTACATGAAAATTATAGAGAAGAGTGGTTACCAGGCCTTGCCCTGGGTCAGATACATCACACAGAGTGGAGGTAGGACTGCCATGCTCTTTAGATATTGCTTACTCATGTATTGCAAAAAGAGACCCATCATTTAGTCATAGAGAGAAATTTAAGGAAAAAAGTATTTTTAGTCTTTAAAATTAGAACTAGTATTTATCCTATAGTATTTTTATTGTTCTATTTTCTTTCATTTAGATTACCAACTACGGAGTAACTTCTGAACCATGGTGGCTAACGTCTGCCTTTGCTTCCAGAGATCATTGTTCAATTTAATTGCACACTAAAAAAGGAAAATGTCTTTGAATTTCATTGAAATGCTCTTCTTAATAATGTTACTGTATAAAATTGTTTGTGATTTTAACTTTTATGTCATGCAATGTAATTTGTGATTTTAATTGCTTTACTCATTGTCTCTTAGATTGTTAAATGTTTATATTAAACTATAGCCTTGAAATACCGTAATGAGGGTGTTTTTCTTGTGTATTATTACATTTAATGAACAAAACATTTTAGCTATGAATGTATTGTTTTATATCATCCAAAATGCTAGCTGCTATTTTAGCCAGAAAGTATATAAAATCCCATATCAAACGTTTTTCACACCCATTGGCGCGTTTTAATGACACAACTGTCAATCGCGGGCATTTGAGAATGATTTCTTCAATAACCCGCCTTTTTTTCTACTTGACTTTGGAGACTTACTATCAAATGTCTGACTTTGGACATTTACTATAACATTTTAGAAATGTGAATGAATGTACTTTGAAGACATCAACGTCCGCAAAATTGCCCGCCTTCTACGCTATGGCTTCTCATTGGTCGACTCAACTGTTACCACAGTGATACTGTAGCAACCAGTGACTGTATGGTGGCAACCAAGTCATTACTCCACCCACCTCGCCATTCAACGCGCTGATTGGTCGAGATACGTTCTGTCCAATGTTTGTAAATGTTGGTTGGGTAAACGGTAACGTAGTTCTCAGCGCGCAAATTAAAGGTCCTGCAGCCTTCAAAGTTATTCAACATTTACCTGCTGTGATTTATTTCAAAAGTATCTCGAAAAAAGGACAGAAAAGAAGAGCCTGTAACGGTCGGGATCATTTCAAAACAGACAAGGTAACTACCTTTTCATATAAGTTTTGATTCCCCTTTGAGACTGCTAGCTACTAGCTAGCATTATTATCCTGCGCTACTAGCTAGAATTGGCCTCCATAATTTCGAAGAAATAACGTTGTGAAGTGTGTGTAATATATATATATATATATATATATATGCATTTTTTTCTCATTATAATGTGTTAGTTGAAATACTCGCAACTAGCTTGCTAACGTTTGCTGGTTGGGGATAAATGATAGTGAGCTAGCTAACGAGACGAACTGGCTAGCGTTGATAGACTAGAACAGTTGATTACAATTAGATACTGGGTAGCTACTCAGCTAGCTATTTCTTCTATTCATATTTTAGGGAGAAAATATAGAAATCCGTCCACAATGGTCCTGAGTCAGAGTGATGCGGCGAAGAGCCTGACCGCTGCCGCAGCCAAGGGAAATACGGACGAGGTCAGGAGGATGCTAGGGCCGGAATGCAGAGTGCATCCCGATACTGTCAATCAATTTGGAAAGACCGCTCTACAGGTAACCAACTTCCTCATTGAACTTTCATTGTGTCCTAGCCTGTAATATTTCGACTCAAACTGTGTTGGCTTTGAATGTAGTATAGGTAGCTAACTAAGTCTGTGTGGGTGTGAGAGGGAGACAACAACAGAGCTGTCAGCCCATGGTTGCTTCTTCAGAATGGTTTCTTATACCTTGTTTGAATGAAATGCAGTGAAATCCAGTTTAACCATTTTCTTTGAAGCATTAAGTAACAACCTTGTCTATTGCTCATTAATAGTGTTGGACAACAGTTCTGACAAATGTACCTAACCTAGCTACTTATATCCTTTATAATTACCCTACATAAAATTAAATTGTTACAATCCCACGAACTCTCTCCCACTAGGCCTATGTCAAACACTGCATCATGTGATGAATAACATTTGATAACGCCCTCTAACGTCAAGTCTCCTTCTGTTCTCCCTAGGTGATGATGATGGGCAACTCCAACGTGGCCAGCTTACTGTTGGAGCACGGAGCTGACCCAAATATCACAGACCGGCGAGGAGTCTCACCGGCACATGATGCGGCACGCACTGGCTTCGTGGACACACTCCGGGTTCTGGTGGAGTTCGGCGGGTCAGTCAACAGGCCAGACCACACCGGCACCCTACCCATCCACATAGCTATCCGAGAGGGCTACCGGGACGTCATTGAGTTCCTTGCACCTCTCTCCAACCTGAAACACCCCAACACCAGTGGAGAGACAGCTGTTGACCTTGCCCGAGCCTCATCGTCATGTACACCGGACGTGGTAGAGCTTCTAGAGAGACAGCTGGAGTCTAAAGTGTTCTCTCACTCCCCACCTCTCCCTCTTTAGGAGTTAGATGGACTCTACCACCAACCCCCCTCCCCCCCTCTCTCTATGCCAAATTGGATGGTTCAGAGACTCCCCTGCTACACCTACCCTACCTACACTCTCCTCTCAACCTGGTGACTTGAATTCATTGATGTAAACTTTACTTTGTAAAGTATGATTTTTAGTAACTGGTCGAGGTTGACTTGTGTTTACCGTCCTGTTTTGGCAGCTTATGGAAGAATAAGTATGGTGGACATTATTTGGACACCATTTTTGCACAGAGCAAAGCACCTTTTGATGGTAAATTTGACCTCTTCCCCCCCTTTGATTCAGGAGTGCACACTTGTACATGGCTTTATTATTGAGTGTTTGTGATGACTTATATTGCATTATTATTCCTCACTGTGAAGGAAATTGAACTGTTTGTGATTTTTTTCAAACTTTGATATTTTGACTTGACATGGTGTATCCCATGATGACTGCATTGCATGGTAGTTGTGTTTATCTTTGAAAACGTGTCTTTTATTAGGCATATTTAGAATTTTTGGGAATTTTACATGTATTTATTTATTGAAAATATTCTTATGACCTTTTGTAAATAGCTACATTTATTGTCGGTTTTGTTTTTTTGAGATGTTATTTATATACAAATACTATTGAAAATGAAAAAATTAAGTATTAATTCCTTTTTGGAAGACTGAAGCACAAAATAAAGTGTTTAACTTGACCTTTTTTGTTTCTATTCTATGGGACTTGGCTAGAGTTACTGTTGGTAAAATAGCTACAACAGGTTATACAATTAGAATGTCTCACTATTAAAATTCAGAATCCTGATCAAAAGAATCTTCTATATTATTACACGCACAAAGTCCATATACAATGATTTTGATGACAAGTGCAGTTCTCTATTGTGGCCACAGGAGGTCACTATCCAACGAGTTGAGGAGCCAAGAAGGGAGGCAAACCCATAGAGATGGAGGACTTATCTTTAGATCTGTGTCATTATAGCGTCTGTGATAGGGAAAGGGGGGTACCTAGTCAGTTGTCCAACTGAATGTATTCAACTAAAATGTGTCTTCCGCATTTAACCCAACCCCTCTGAATCAGAGAGGTGTGGGGGGCTGCCGTAATCGACATCCAAGACGCCCGGGGAACAGTGGGTTTACTACCTTGCTCAGGGGCAGAATGACAGATTTTTACCTTGTCAGCTTGCGGATTTGATCCAGCAATCTTCCGGTTACTGGCCCAACACTTTAACCACTAGGCTACCTGTGGCAGCGCTATTGAAGCTACAGCCCATGGACATCTTTAAAATGGTGGGAGCCCTCAATGGCAATGTTCATGCTGAAAAGGGTTATATCCATGAGTCTTCTGTATCTCTACGGGCAAACCTGACTAGGTGCAGGTGTCCCCATAACACTTTTGTGATAACGTGGTGGTTTTGTGCAATTTCAAGAACCTTCACAAATTCATATGATTATAGACAGAATGTTTTAAGGCTTAAGAGTCTTCTCTTCATGACTGTCATACCTTTCTATTGTAAACCCAGTCAGTTGTGTTATTCATCTATTGTATTGGCATTTCTAAAAAAACATCTTACATGAGGCCTTTTGACACTGCATTCTCTTAACTCTGGGCTAAGGAGGCTGTTAGCCCTGGGCTAAGTGCAGTGTGAATGTGGCTACAGAGATCGAGTACACTTCTAGATCGAGTACTTTACCTAAGGTAACATTGTCCATTGTATTCTGTTTTGCACTCATGAGTGTTAACTCCAAGGTGAGTCAACAAGGACATTTCTAATGACTCCACAATGGAATGTACTACACAGAGAAAACACAAAGGTAACGGCAGATACCTGGACATATACGCACGGGCGCATGCACACAGGGATGAATGAAGGCCCTGTTTGGTTAAGAGCTGTCCAGGCAGTTTACCCAAGTCCAGGCATAGAAGGGCACTGCCTGGCACAATGGATGTGTTGTTTTCCTACAGTATGTGCCACAAGCCAAAATTCACCTAACAAAACATCCTTATCACTTGTCATCTTGAGAATGGGGGGAAATAATCTGATCCTAGACCTGTGCCTATGGGTAACCTGTATTTGGGGTTGAAATAGTGCTTAAGCAGTATGGTGACATAATGATAATGTTATGATAACAATGACCTTTCCTAGTCTGGCTACCAGTAGGTTAAGCGATCATTCCACTCCTTCCACTCATTGTCATGCTAAACCATCTTTGCCATATGACACAGAGAACAAGGAGTGGAATGTTAAACAGACTGGTACCCATGCTAGACCTTTCCATCATACCGGTTCAATTTCTGTATATTTAGCATGCACGATGAAGTAATATAATGAGTCATTATGAGCTTATCACATCTGTTAGGATAGGAAACATTGACACAGTTCTTGCCTCCCAGATATAGCCTGGTCCCAGATCTGTTTGTGCCGTCTTGCCAACGCCTATGGTCATTATCACGCCAATGACCATAGGCATTAACAACACAGCACAATCAGATCTGGAACCAGGCTATCCCAGATATACAACACGCTGAGTAACTTAAATCACGCAATTGGTAAACATTTCTCAAGTTTGCTAGAATTAAATTATATTGCTGGGAGGCAAATAGAGGAAGTATCTTAGAGGAGATGAGATCAACTCCTCTATTTGTGTAAATATTGCATTAGGATGACCAGACCTGTTGGCTGGTACACACCGAAACAAACATAACATGATACGCATTGAGACTTCTGCTCGTGCTCTACTTGCTAAGCAGCACAGTTCAGAGTCAACACCCGACCTATTACTCCTTCCAGGAACAATCCCTAGCCCCTCCTGTGTAGATCTGATAGTGATTTGTTAGGTGTAAACAATACAGTAAGAACTCCACCCAGCCTATCAAAAGGCCAGAAGAAGCAATTACCATACTTTGTGCACCTATCGAATTCTATCAGCTCTACCGGAGTGTCTGGGCCAGAGGTTAGGGCTCTGTTAGGGCTTGTCTATGGCTCTGTCTCGGGGGTTATTAAACTGGGTTGTGTCTGACTAATCCTGGACATCATTTCCAAACTCCAGATCAACCTTTAACTGACACTACTGCCTGAAAGGGAAAGGAAATTATTGGCAGAGCAGAGTGGGACGCGTGTGTGTGTGCATGTGCATACCAAGGACACACTGGTGTGACAAACAGTGCTGTCTGCACACCTTTGGAAATTTCCACTGGCTGCTCTCTCTCTATCTCTCTAACCACTCCCCCACCTTCCAACCTAGCCTACTCCCCTACTATAGCTCCAGCCTAGCCTACTCCCCTACTGTAGCTCCAGCATGAACAGGGAAGTGCAGTTTCCCCCCATTGGCCTTGTCTGTGATTGTGAGTGTGTGGGCTGGCCTGTGTGATTAGGTATTACTGAGGTATGTATGTTCCTGGCTTGGCTGATATGAACGCTTGTTATGGAGACAAAAGGCAGGGCAAGACTGGGCTCCTTCTACAGGAGGAGAAACACAACACACTGACAATAGGAACGCTTTGGTGTTTGTGTGTTAACATGGCTGTGTCTGACCCAGTCCATTGTGGCATTGTGCAGAAGCTTGCATCTGTAAATAATCAGATCAATGGCCTGATGCCTTTTGTACATGTCTGTGTGTTCTAAACTGCCCCCTGATACCTCCTAGCAGCGTTGTAGTACTCCAGTCTAGGACTGTGACTCGACTTGGACTCAACCAGTAGTGACTGTCAGAAAAGTATCTTGCTGCATAATTGAACATACTGTACTAGCTACAACAGCAAATGTTAGAGAGCTGTGTTATCTAGTTATCCTTACAATGTGCAACATATTAACAGATTTGACATTTAAAATAAATTTGAACCGCAGCTTTTAGCAATACCAAGGGACTCGTGACTCAACTCGTGACTTGAGTATAGAGAACTTGCAGTCAAGGTTTAGTGACTTGACTACATCCCTGCCTTCTAGTAATGTCACTATAGTATAATACTTTAGTAAGGTATGCAACCTGTTGAAAGAGCTGAGTCCTCATACTGCTACAGTATTACTGCAGTTGACTCCTCATACTGCTACATTATTACTGCAGTATAGTACTGTCAGCTGACTCCTCATACTGATACAGTATTACTGCAGTATAGTACTGTCAGCTGACTCCTCATACTGCTACAGTATTACTGCAGTATAGTACTGTCAGCTGACTCCTCATACTGCTACAGTATTACTGCAGTATAGTACTGTCAGCTGACTCCTCATACTGCTACATTATTACTACAGTATAGTACTGTCAGCTGACTCCTCATACCGATACAGTATTACTCCAGTATAGCACTGTCAGCTGACTCCTCATACTGCTACATTATTACTGCAGTATAGTACTGTCAGCTGACTCCTCATACTGATACAGTATTACTACAGTATAGTACTGTCAGCTGACTCCTCATACTGCTACAGTATTACTGCAGTATAGTACTGTCAGCTGACTTCTCATACTGCTACAGTATTACTGCAGTATAGTACTGTCAGCTGACTCCTCATACTGCTACAGTATTACTACAGTATAGTACTGTCAGCTGACTCCTCATACCGATACAGTATTACTCCAGTATAGCACTGTCAGCTGACTCCTCATACTGCTACATTATTACTGCAGTATAGTACTGTCAGCTGACTCCTCATACTGATACAGTATTACTACAGTATAGTACTGTCAGCTGACTCCTCATACTGCTACATTATTACTGCAGTATAGTACTGTCAGCTGACTCCTCATACTGATACAGTATTACTCCAGTATAGTACTGTCAGCTGACTCCTCATACTGCTACAGTATTACTACAGTATAGTACTGTCAGCTGACTCCTCATACTGCTACAGTATTACTACAGTATGGTACTGTCAGCTGACTCATACTGATACAGTATTACTACAGTATAATACTGTCAGCTGACTCATACTGATACAGTATTACTACAGTATAATACTGTCAGCTGACTCCTCATACTGCTACAGTATTACTGCAGTATAGTACTGTCAGCTGACTCCTCATACTGATACAGTATTACTGCAGTATTGTACTGTCAGCTGACTCCTCATACCGATACAGTATTACTGCAGTATAGTACTGTCAGCTGACTCCTCATACTGATACAGTATTACTGCAGTATTGTACTGTCAGCTGACTCCTCATACCGATACAGTATTACTACAGTATAGTACTGTCAGCTGACTCCTCATACTGATACAGTATTACTCCAGTATAGTACTGTCAGCTGACTCCTCATACTGATACAGTATTACTGCAGTATTGTACTGTCAGCTGACTCCTCATACCGATACAGTATTACTACAGTATAGTACTGTCAGCTGACTCCTCATACTGATACAGTATTACTCCAGTATAGTAATGTCAGCTGACTCCTCATACTGATACAGTATTACTACAGTATAATACTGTCAGCTGACTCATACTGATACAGTATTACTACAGTATAATACTGTCAGCTGACTCCTCATACTGCTACAGTATTACTGCAGTATAGTACTGTCAGCTGACTCCTCATACTGATACAGTATTACTGCAGTATTGTACTGTCAGCTGACTCCTCATACCGATACAGTATTACTGCAGTAAAGTACTGTCAGCTGACTCCTCATACTGATACAGTATTACTGCAGTATTGTACTGTCAGCTGACTCCTCATACCGATACAGTATTACTACAGTATAGTACTGTCAGCTGACTCCTCATACTGATACAGTATTACTCCAGTATAGTACTGTCAGCTGACTCCTCATACTGATACAGTATTACTACAGTATAGTAATGTCAGCTGACTCCTCATACTGATACAGTATTACTCCAGTATAGTACTGTCAGCTGACTCCTCATACTGCTACAGTATTACTGCAGTATAGTACTGTCAGCTGACTCCTCATACTGATACAGTATTACTCCAGTATAGTACTGTCAGCTGACTCCTCATACTGATACAGTATTACTCCAGTATAGTACTGTCAGCTGACTCCTCATACTGCTACAGTAGTACTACAGTATAGTACTGTCAGCTGACTCCTCATACTGATACAGTATTACTCCAGTATAGTACTGTCAGCTGACTCCTCATACTGATACAGTAATACTACAGTATAGTACTGTCAGCTGACTCCTCATACTGATACTGTATTACTACAGTATAGTACTGTCAGCTGACTCCTCATACTGATACAGTATTACTACAGTATAGTACTGTCAGCTGACTCCTCATACTGCTACAATATTACTACAGTATAGTACTGTCAGCTGACTCCTCATACTGATACAGTATTACTACAGTATAGTACTGTCAGCTGACTCCTCATACTGCTACAGTATTACTACAGTATAGTACTGTCAGCTGACTCCTCATACTGATACAGTATTACTACAGTATAGTACTGTCAGCTGACTCCTCATACTGCTACAATATTACTACAGTATAGTACTGTCAGCTGACTCCTCATACTGATACAGTATTACTACAGTATAGTACTGTCAGCTGACTCCTCATACTGCTACAGTATTACTACAGTATGGGACTGCCAGCTGACTCATACTGATACAGTATTACTACTGTATAGTACTGTCAGCCGACTCCTCATACTGATACAGTATTACTACAGTATAGTACTGTCAGCTGACTCCTCATACTGCTACAGTAGTACTACAGTACTACGTCATTCACTCATTACAGGTGGATTGTACAAACGTTGTGAAATACATTTGTGCATTGCCTACCAGTGTCATCATTGTGTTGTTGTGGCGTACTACATTGTCAAATAACACGTTTCACTTTGTGAATGTACTGCAGTGTATCATAATGAAGCTTACAGTATTACTGTATATGATTAGCTAGTTGAATTGGCCTCCATCTAGTTTCAACTGATATGCATAAAACACAATGAAAAACATTCATTCAATGAGTTACTCTCCAAGTCACTCAGTTAATGTGGGAAAAGGTCAAACTCCCAAGGCACCGGCATTGAAAAGATTTCACTCTGCGTTTGTCACATCTCCATGACAGTGATACAATAACCCTTTGTATGAAACAACCAGTTGAACAGGATACAGGATCCCCATCTCTTTTCCCCTCTGGCTGGATGCAACTGAAGTTCTCTCTTTAGAGATCTCAGAAATATATGATTCCTCTAGCCGTACACCACTAATCTAGCAGGTAAATAAATTGAACAAGAGAGGTATAATCTTTGAGAAGGGAGAAACTGATACTTAGATGTTTTCCTCCCACTACCTTGTATTATGTGTGTTCATATCATCCTCCATCCTTTCTATGGCATAAAACAGTAACTCACTTTGACAGTTTTTCTCTGTAAACTTAAGGCTCTAATCAATCCATATCATGGAAATTCAGAGTTAGTGGAGGCTGCATTCACGGCAAACTTTGCATTGGTCAGCTCAATAACCTTTACAGTATTTCTAGTGTGCAATACACTTCAGTGATAAAGAGTAAATAGTGCCCTTAACAAGCCTGCAAGACAGCCTTCATGAGCAACGATGTCCAAGCCACCAGCAAGTTAAATGAACAAAGATAATCATCATATGACATACGCTTTAAGGATGACATTTCATCAAGGACAATTTGATAGACATCTTTGTATTAAAAAATATTTTTAAAAGTACAGTCATGGCAATAAGTAGGTGAACATGATTTGAAGAGAATTTGACCAAAATATATTATATTTGCTAATTATTCTATTGCTATACTGTATGTCCCTCCAAAAGGTCCTTTCTTGAACCTTATATGCTACGGTATGTCCGTAGTTCCGTCCTTACATGTCCTCTCGTACTTTTGGGCTCTTATTTGCCTTTAAAAAGTGAATCCCTCATGTCCTCACAACTGCAAACCCAACCAGAGGTCCAATCCATTCCCACGGAGCTGACATCTCTGACCAATCAAGTGCAACCAAACCTGACCCTTTATCCTATCTCTCAATTGTTGTCAGCGGCCTATGCACCAGGAGGAGTAAAAAGCCCTTTAAAGTAAGCAAAGTAACTGTCTCTCAACTGTCTTTCATCCTGCTCCGTACATCCGACGGCAGTAGATCCAGCAGGTTGTCCTCTACCACAAGATTACTGGTCTTCAAAAGGGGACAGTCCCCTATCTCCGGAGGTATAGAGTCTAGTCTGTTCCCCTTGAGCTCCAGGCGCACTAGCTGAGCCAAGTTAGCCACCCTGGGGCTAAGCGAGAGCAGGCAGTTGTTTCCCAACGCCAGAGTCTTGAGCCTCTTGCAGGAGAACAGCTCCTCCGGCAGCTGTTCCAGGGAGTTAAAGGCTGCTGAGAAGAACTGGAGACTCTGGAGTATCCCTACCTCGGCTGGTAGCGACGTGAGCTGGTTGTGGGACAGGTTCAAGTGCCGGAGCTTGGTGCAGTAGAAGAGACGTGGCGGAAGTTTCCGGAGCTTGTTCCAACTGACGTTCAGCGTCTCTAAGGACTTCAGCTTAGCAATGTGCTCAGGGATGTAGGTGATGCCGTTGTGCCAGAGACGAAGAGTTACCAGGCGCCGGCAATGTTGTAGACTCAAGATCTCCTCTACTGTTGTCAGCTTGTTTTCCTTCAGGTCCAGTTCCTGCAGGCTTGACAGGCTGAAGACCGCGCTGGGGATGCGCTCCAGCTCACATCCTATCAGCTCCAGAGAGGCCAGGTTGGTCAACTTCTTTAGGCTGCTGAAGGCTTGTAGTTTGAGGCCCTCATTATAGATGCAGAGACGCTGGAGGTTGACTGCCACATCCCCAACACTCGGAGGGATCTTGGTTAGGCGGCTGCGAAGCGTCAGGACTCTTAGAGCTTTGAGTTCTCTCAGGGAGTCTAAGGTTGCACTGCGGGAGAGTTCGTGGGTCAAAGTGCCACTCAGGTGGAGCTCTTCGAGACTCTGAAGTGTGTACATCCACATTGGTACCTGCTCCAGTCCTTCAAAGGCTAGCCGGAGGACCTTGAGGTTCTCTCTGAGGTGGGTCAGGGCAGCCAGCTGGAGCTTGGCAGGGCAGTGGATGAGGGACAGCTCCTGGAGAGAACCTAGCTGGATTACACTGGAGGAAATAGTCACGTTGTTTAGCAGCTCCAGTTTGAGAGATTCCACTTCAGGGACATCGAAGACGGTGTCGGGGAGACCCGGGAGCATGAAGAGATGGAGTTCCTGACGGTTGTCGGCATTGCGGGAGAGGCGTCCCCGCAGCTTCTTGCCGGGCCACTCGTGGTTGAGGTTGACCTGGCGAAGACGGCTCTCGCTGACCTCGGAGAGGAAGACGGCGAAGCGTTTGGAGTAGAGTGCATCGTACTGGTCGCTGAGATGGAGGAGGAACGCAAAGTCGTTCTTGACGTCTGGGATGTCGTTGATACCCGTCTCCAGCCTAACATGCTCAAAGGAGTACTCTTTAAGAGGTCGATGGAAGAGCCAATAGAGGGTGTAGATGCACAGAAGTCCGTAGACTCCCACAAAGCAGATGTAACAGTAGCACAGCTTGGAGAAGAGGTGGGCTTTGGTGTGGTTGCAGCAGTAGATTTCGAAGCCGGTCAGCTCCGGAGGAACTGAGCAACGAACTACAATCTCAATGTTGGGGACCAATGCAGCGCTGTAACAGGTGATGAGGACGAACTTGAAGACCTTGAGGGAGGTCTGGAGAACGTACATCAGATAGAGCAGATCCGCCTCCTCCACATGCGTTCTGAACTTCTTCACCTTCTCGAACAGAGCTTTAGCCTGCTCCCCTTCCTTCCTGTCCAAGAGTGAATCCGCTGGCTGTAGTTCCGGGTTCTTCTTCTCTGGATTTGACTTGATGGACGACTGCCGGAGAAGTCCCACCATCTCCTCCTCCGCCCCTGGCTCACTGTCCGGCGAGGCAGCAAACGCCGATGCCATCGACTTCGAAATGGTGTTCTTCCTCCATATCACCATCTTTTCCTCACCACGCTCCTCAGACACCTCACTCAGCGCCCGGGTGGTCCATGGCGAGTCGAAACACTTCCCCAGGATGGTGACAAAGATCTCGATCTTGGACGACGTCCCAGGGAACTTGAACCAGAAGCTGCTGGCCACCATGAAGATCAATGTGTGGATTACCACCAGGTACGGGAAGTACTTGCCGTACCAGTGCACGGCTCGTTCGTAGCAGTAATGGTTGACGAAGATGTACTGGTGGATGTCAAGGTTGTTCTTGCGTCCGTACACCTCCCGGATGATAGGGCTGTAAAATAAGAATTTAGAACTCTAGATGCTGTACAGACTATCAGTAACATTTCAACTAACTATCTACTGACCTCGCTCTAACCAAAAAACTATACTCTAAACGTAAACCTTATTCTAAACCTAACCCTAACCTTAGCAAGAAGTTGCTTATCAACAGATCCAAACTATCCAAATAGACATGTGTCTTTTTGCTTTATCTGGCCACCAGATTTCCCACCTTAGGAGCTAGGATTCTAACCTCTACCTCTAGGCTACCTACCTGACGGGCTTGACTAAGGTATGGTGCTCCCATGTCTCGTTCTCGCCGTGGCTACGGATGTGGCTGCAATCGATGGCCTCTGGAGTTGAGCTGGAGAAATGGCTGGGAAGGCAGGAGATCTTCTCCTGGGTGAGCTATGATGGAGAGAGGGAGGGAAAAAGAGAAAGAGAAGAGTGAGTGCTATTGGAAAGATTAGGCAATGGAACAACATGCAGAGTAGCCACCTACATAACATAAGGCTTAGATTTTTGGGATCTATTTCTTTCCTGGTTCCAGTTGATATCTAACAGACATGGGTTCAAATAGTATTTGTTTTCTTTCGAATACCATTTGAACCCAGGTCTGATATCAACCAATGATTAGGATTGTGTGATGAGAAGATGACATATTAAACACGGAGTTAGTGACCTGCTTCCAGGGGAAACATTGGTCAATTTAGCAGCGGCGGTGCTAAATGCATAAAGGGGAAACACTAGTTAATGTGTCTTTCCTTTCCCTTCCCACTTGGAGGTCACCACCACTGATAAGAATGCTTTGTTACGTGGCAGGGAGTGGATTTAAACAGGACACACTAATCAAATCTAAAATGTTTTCATTATCCAGGGCCAAATGCTTTCTACATGTGATTGTACATTAATTAGCTTTTTAAGTTGTCCTCACATATCACTAATAACAGGTAAACTTATTCAGGTAAAAGTATATTTCATTTACATAAAGTAAGTAATGCCAAGTATTTTTATTTCATATACTGTAGGCACTCCTATTCTTATCGCTACAGGCTACACACCGACAACATCTGTCAAGATCCAACAGTTCCATTAGGTGCTTACATTCAGCTGTTGCAATGATGCCCCGGGGGCTAACCTGCTATGTGCTTTAAAGACGCACTCCAGCTATCTTTTGAATTTTTCCTGTTGAAAAACAATATCCCAAGAATAAATACAGTAATATACACACATTTAAGGGTAAAAAAAAATGTTTTGAACAAAATAGTATTTTTTTTTTGACAAAACTGCAAACTTCAATAATTACCCTGACTGATGTCATTGGCCTCCATAGCCTCAGGAAGTAAAGGTGCTGAGGGTGCTACAGCACCCACTGATAAATCACAACAAAAAAACTACAAATATTCGAAGAAAAATACCCTTAAATCTGCTTAACAAGTCACATAATAAGTTGCATGGACTCACTCTGTGTGCAATAATAGTGTTTAACATGATTTTGGAATGACTACCTCATCTCTGTGCCCCACACATCCAATTATCTCTAAGGTCCCTCAGTCGTGCAGTAAATTATTTCAAACACAGATTCAACCATAAAGACCAGGGAGGTTTTCCAATGCCTCACAAAGAAGGGCACCTATTGGTAGATGGGTAAAAATACAATAAAAAACAAACATTGAATATCTCTTTGAGCATGGTGATGTTATTAATGACACTTTGGATGGTGTATGGTTGGTGATGGTGTACACCCAATCACTACAAAGATACAGGCATCCTTCCTAACTCAGTTGCCGGAGAAGAAGGAAACAATGAGGCCAATGGTGACTTTAAAACAGTTACAGAGTTTAATGGCTGTGATAGAAAACTGAGGATGGATCAACAACATTGTAGTTACTCCATAATACTAACCTAAATGACAGAGTGACAAGAAGGAAGCCGGTGCAGAATATAAATATTCCAAAACATGCATCTGTTTTGCAACAAGGCACTAAAGTAAAACTGCAAATAAAATGGAAAAGCAATACACTTTTTGTCCTGAATACAAATTGTTATGTTTGGGACAAATTCAATACAACACATTACTGAGTAGCACTCTCCATATTTTCAAGCATAGTGATGGCTGCATCATGTTATGGGTATGCTTGTAATTGTTAAGGACTGGGGACTTTTCAGGATACAAATGAAATGGAATGGAGCTAAGCACAGGCAAAACCCTAGAGGAAAACCTGGTTCAGTCTGCTTTCCACCAGGCACTGGGAGATGTATTCACCTTTCAGCAGGACAATAACCTAAAACACAAGGCCAACTCTACACTGGAGTTGCTTACCAAGAAGACAGTGAATGTTCCAGTTTTGACTTAAATCTACTCTTCGTTCAATGAAAATGTATACCTTCATTGATGATTAGTTTGTTTGAGTTTAGTCTTACCTGTAAGGTGCATCCGAACACTCCGATCATGAGCATGGCGATACATAGGTATTCCGAGAACACATCCCACCATGGCTTTAGAACCCGGAACTCGGGGTTCTGTGATGAGGCAAAGTTCCGGAACTCAGTTACTGGTATCATCCTGATCACTGTAGCAAAGTGAGGAAGAAGAGAATGCAGAAATAATGACGAAGTGACCAGTTGAGGATTAAACCAAAAATAAGCATATCATAAGCAACATAATGTATGGCTTTAGTTATAGTCACTATATTACAAAATATCCATGTTTAAGGTTATAGTAAGCCTCCCCCACATTAGAAGATGCAGATTGATGTTTACTGTCATGAATTTTGTCCTGGAGGCAGAACCGAACGATTTCTGCTATATGGGCAAGCTGTAAAGTCAAAATTGACTATATTGTAAAACTGAGCTTTTTGGTCTGTATTTAAAGTTAGGGTTAGGGAGTAGGGTTAGCAGTGTGGTCAAGGTTAGGGTTAAAATCTGATTTTATGTCTTTGTGGCTGTGCCAGCTAGTGACCACTCTGCAGAGCTGCCTACAGGGTGCCCCAGTATCTGTGCGTTAGAGACCTCTCTAGCACCCAGGAAGCTCCGATTCAAACTCTCATTCACCAACTCTGCAAGAGTTATAATGTCAAAATATGTTTGTTACTCACCAAAGAGTTTCGCTGAGCGACTATCTTCATTTACTCCCGTTACGGCCGGTAGGTACTTTCAAAAAAGGTCTAAGTAAACATTTACAAGCAACCTTTTTTGGAATTGCATACCGGCCGTAACGGGAGTAAATGAAGACAGTTGCTCAGCGAAAATTTGGTGAGTAACGAACGTGAGTAACGCACATGGCCAATTTATTAGGTACACCCATCGAGTATTGGGTCGGGCCCCGCTTTGCCTCGAAACGGTCTGACTTTTTCGGTGCATGGCGTTCAATTGTTGCTCAATTGCTATCAAGGGACCTAACATTTGTCAGGAAAAAATTCCCCACACCAGTACACCACCGCCACCAGCCTGTACCGTTGATACCAGGCAGGATGGGGCCATTTTGTTTGTCGCACCATTTTCTGTCATCTCTAGACAGTGGCATGCGTGAAAATCCCAGGATGGCGGACGTTTCTGAGATACTGGATCCGCTGCGCCTGGCACCAACGATCATACCACACTCAAAGTTTCTTAGGTCACTCGTTTTTCCCATTCTAATGTTCAATCGGACAGTAACTGAATGCCTCGAATGCCTGTCTGCCTGCTTTATACAGCAAGCCACAGTCCACTAAATGTCAACCTGCTTAGAAAACTCATCTGACACAAAGACTGGATTATAAGCAACATGTCTCTACCTGATAATAACCTATAATTTAGGAAGAAATATTTATTTTGTGTTTTCAAAAGGGGTTGGGGAGGGAATAGAATATGTTTCTCCTGAGGTGTCTCCTACAGTATCTATGAGCCTTGCATGGGAAAATGAGGGGCCTGCCTGTAGCCGGAACTGTAGTCCAAAGTGGACAAAGTGCACTGAACAAAAACATAAACGCAACATGTAAAGTGTTGGTCCCATGTTTCATGAGCTGAAACAAAAGATCCCAGAAATGTTCCATATGCAATAAAGGCTTATTTCTCTCAAATTTTGTGCACAAATTTGTTTACATCCCTGTTAGTGAGCATTTCTCCTTTGCCAAGACAATCCATCCACCTGACAGGTGTGGCATATCAAGAAGCTGGTTAAACCTGTGTGCACACAGGTGCACCGTGTGCTGGGGACAATAAAAGGCCACTCTAAAATGTGCAGTACGCAATTCCTAGAAGCTGAAAATGTCCCAGTTCTTCCATGGCCTGCATACACACCAGACATTTCACCCATTGAGCATGTTTGGGATGCTCTGGATCAACGTGTACGACAGCGTGTTCCAGTTCCCGTTAATATCCAGCAACTTCGTTCAGCCATTGAAGAGGAGTTGGACAACATTCCACAGGCCACAATCAATAGACTGATCAACTCTATGTGAAGGAGATGTGTCGCACTGCATGAGGCAAATGGTGGTCACACCATATACTGACTGGTTTTCTCATTAATTAATTTTTTATTTATTTAACTAGGCAAGATCCACATCCCTACCTTTTTTAAAGGTATCTGTGAACAACATATGTATATCTGTATTCCCAGTCATGTGAAATCCATAGATTAGGGCCTAATGAATTTATTTCAATTGACTGATTTCCTTATATGAACTGTAACTCAGTAAAACCTTTGAAATGTTTGCATATTGTGTTTATATTTTTGTTCGGCATAATATGACAAGACAACAATGGCTGATCAACAGAGAGGTCTCTAAGGAAAGTGATACAGTTGAGGTAATCATATCTTGGGTGTTTTAAATTCAAGAGGTAAATCACCATTTCACAACAGGCTTAGTAATTGTGTCTCCCTATTGTCAGTGTATTTAAACCAAATAGCCTAGCTAATGACTGAGAATGCAACTATTTCATTCTGAAAACTTTACTTATATTGACCAAAACCATAAACATTTCAACATGCTTTGTGAAAGTAGACTACACTTTTATTGGGTAGCCTGCCTATAACTTATCCTATATTTTTTTGAAACGGACACTTTATGACTCGTGTATTACAGTACACTACACAATGAATCAGGAAAACACAGCTTATTGCACGAGACAATTTACTTCACAGTTCGTTATGGCTCCTGCCATTCCTTGTGAGAAAAGCATCTGTCAGACAAAATTGAATAAACAATTTTCGTTTACAAAAGTATAGGTTTAGACTATGAGTTCACATAATATATTTTCAAAACAATTAATGAGAGTTATTTTTTAAGTTCAAATGTATGAAATAAAAAGAATACGTTTAAAGAACCAACAGTTCTCAAGTATTTCTGATATGAATTGTTTCAGAGCGGGCAACTTACCTGAGCTCGTGCGAGATCCACGGGGGGTAGTCCGCGAGTTGCCCTCCTAACAAAAAGTATCAGAACTCTGACCCATCGCTGCCAGTCAAGTCAATTGGCTATTGAGGCGGGGAAATACTTATTGTTTTCGGCTTTTAGTCGATGACAACATGGACCCAAGTTTAAGTTTGAGATAGTTGTTTGAGTGTGAGGTGTCGTTCAGTAGCCTACCACGCCACACAGGATTGTCGAAGTCCATACAGGTAATGCAAGCCTTCCGCCTTCTAAAATACGTACGACGCGTCGACGCTTAATCTTCCTTTGACTGGCCCACCCAGTGACAATGTGGCAAAAAATTACGGATGTGTCTATTTTTTGCTTACATAGGCTATTAAATAGGAATGTCACCTTGACATTGATCTAGGATGAAGAGAAGTGCATCATCATTATTATTCAGCATTTGTTGTTTCTTCCTTGGTCTGTATAGTCATGTATATTAACTCAACTGTATACTTTTCAAGGGAGCCGAGTTGCGATGAGGGTCGGCAGAGTGTACCTCCGACTACATTGAGTCAGTATCAGTCGATACTTGCAGAATTGCCCATTATTTAACGTGTACCTTGTAACTGTTTGGCCTGTGTAATGGAGTTATTTTCTTTGGGTGCTGCAACCAGTAGTTACAAAAACAAAAAAAGCATTTTACGCGACCTCCACCAAGGGAGCCATTGTTAACAGAGAAGGAACAGCTTAGTTTTGGCAGGGGATGCATAGAATGCCTTCTTTTTTAAATGTTTATAAAAAACGATGGATTGCAACACCCACTGACAACTCTATAACAATCAGGACAAGCACACGTACACAGTTAGCGTTAAATAATTTATCTTTATCCATGAGACTGGCAGTGCATGCTTGAAGTGGCAAACTTCGAACTCTATTGGATTTCGCTGCGCAATTTGACAGGCATCACATAAAATGCAATTTTTTGCTAAAACTATAGATTGCAGCACCCAATAACAATAACGCAGATAACCATGTGCAATGCCAAGCGTCGACTGGAGTGGTTTAAAGCTTGCCTCCAATGGACTCTTGAGCAGTGTTCTCTGGAGTGCTCTTCCACATCTGGCAGTACTACTGACGAATCTGGTTTTGGCAGATGCCAGGAGAACGCTACCTGCCCCAATGCATAGTGCTAACTGTAAAGTTTGGTGGAGGAGGAATAATGGTCCGGGGCTGTTTTTCATGGTTCGGGTTAGGCCCTTTAGTTCCACTGAAGGGAAATCTTAATGCTACAGCATAAAATTACATTCTAGATGATTCTGTGCTTCCAACTTTATGGCAACAGTTTAGGGAAGGCCCTTTCCTGTTACAGCATGACAACGCCCCCGTGCCCAAAGCGAGGTCCATACAGAAATGGTATGTCGAGATCTGTGTGGAAGAACTTGACTGGCCTCAACCCCATCAAACATTATTGGGATGAAATGGAACTCTGAGTGTGAGCCCGGCCTAATTGCCCAACATCAGTGTCGAACCTCACTAATGCTCGTGGCTGAATGGAAGCAAGTCCCCACAGCAATGTTCCAACATCTGAAAGCCTTCCCAGAAGAGTGGAGACTGATGTAGCAACAAATGGGGGTACAAACTTCATATTAATTCCCATGATTTTGGAATGAGATGTTCAACAAGCAGGTGTCCCCATACTTTTGGTCATGTAGTGTATATGGAGTTCAGTTTAGGCTACTTATCTAAATCTACTGTAGCCCAGTCCCTATTTTGCATTCCGCTGCCAGATTCACCAAGGGAATGTGAAATGTCAAGTCATCATGAATGGCCAGTACGTACAATTAATTACTTGGTTTACAGCCTACAGCTATTATAAAATAAGAAATAATATTGAACAAATATGAAACAAACCCTTAATAGTAAAATATGTTAACTATTATTTTAATATTACAAATTTAATCAAAAATCCACATCATCAATGTTATCATCAATAACTTGTGATATCGTGGCCATCTGGTGGTATGACGAAAATCTGTGTTTAGGCGCCATCTTGTGGCAACACGATGCAGACCACAGAGTTTCTAAACCCAGAGGTGCAATATTGCGAGACTTCTGGGAACGCTTGTGAAGCAGACCATGCCGGAGTTTGGCGTTAGAAAAGTCAATTACAGAAGTGGAAAAATGATTCCTTGGTTGTAAACGTTTTCGAAATCTGAAAGGCACAACCGAGATTCGAGACAATGTCTTAAGTAGCTGAGCATGTTATGACTAACCTCCTGAAAGTGACAAACTGACAAGTTCTCATGTTCGTCAAAAACAACGATATATCGAAGGCATGCCTTTGATTTGACACGAGACGATGGTTAGAACTGATTACGTGTCTCTGCGCATGATCTTAGCCAGCCAAAGTCGCCATGACATCGCCTACGAGCGTGATCGGGGATTTCTATTGGAGAAGCAGTTTCTGCCCATAGTCGTACTGTACTGTCTTTGTGCAGACACTCCCTGATCAGGGCCCGGTTTCCCGAAAGTATCGTAAGGCCAAGTTCATCGATGGTTCTAACGAACCGGATTCAGGTGCCTTTCTCTCAATGCTAATTGGAGTATTGCTAAACTAGGCTCAGATCACCCTCTTCATTTTGATCGAAAAGGCAAAAACGTATCCTATAATCAGCACTTCTAAATCAGACTGTGTGAATATGAGCCCAGAACTGGGATTTCGACAAAGAAACATATGCCACTGTTAAAATAAACATATTTTAATATACACTGTGTTTTGTACAGTGTTTGTTTGCTGAAAAATGTACAAAGCATTTCTTTAAATATTCTATTTCTTTAACTACTAAGAAGAGAAAAAAAAGTCCCTTTCAAAAGAGGCAACCTTTCTTTACAAATGTAGGCATTCAACAGGCATGCCTAAATACAATGCATGCTTCTCATTAGCAGGAAAACAATAGAGTCCAATTGTAATACAAAGTCATAGTCAGTCAAAGCAAACAAGAAAAAAAGGACAAAATTAATAAATAAAAAACCTCAGGTCTTAAATTCTTCTGTACAAGACTCCATTGGAATATAATATCAATGTACAAAACATCACTTAAAAAAACCTTTGTAGTTTAATTAAACCGCTGTTACAAATACATTTCTTTAAGTAGCCTGTACTAAATAGCACTCTATTCCCAATTTAGTTTTGGCAGGCTCCGGCCCACTGACATTCCTTCTCCATCGTGAGAGCAGCGGAATTCAATTCAGTACGAGTCATCAGGAAATATTTAGTGCACTACTCTTGATAAGGTCCATAGGGCTCTGGTCAAACGTAGTACACGACATAGGGAATAGGGTGCCATTTGGGATTCAGCCCTTTTCTTCTCATCTTCCCATTTAGTGACATTATCAAATGTGACTTAATGCACAACAATGGTCACTTGACCCGTGGTTTGGGCAGATGTGTGTACGAGTGTTAAAACCCAAAAGCAATCGCAGGGGGGAGATTGGAGATATATTTGTGTGTAATGTTTGAAAATTAATTGACACTTCTTTTGTCCTTGTGGGCGGTCCTTGTGAGTTCCCTACTCTAAACACTTTTCAGTACATTCCCGTCCCACAAATTCTTTATGGTTGGTTTGCGACGCTACTGAGCCGATAGTATCTAGACTCAGTCTTGGGGCTCTCTAGGCCTACTTCGACCACTGTAGGCTAAGTCTCCAACCCTTGGCCCAAGCACCAATGTGCTTTCTTGCCACCAGAGAGTGGTCTGTATACTGATGGTGGTAATCATGCCAGCAGGCATAGTAATGGCACTTATATTAGGAAAACCCTAAAATTCCCCATTTGTCCACAGACTTTGCCAAAAGTACTACAGATGTAGCATCTTAATTTGAGCCAGGTTGCTACAGCAGGAAAATAATCCTTCAGCAACAGGAAATGTGAATTATGTGGATTATAATTAAGGGACATGTTTGTGTAGGGTTGATACATTTTTCATTTAGGTAAAATCAAATCTAACATTTTTTAGTGGAAAATTCAAACTTTAGAAGCCTTTTTAAACCTTGAATACACTACAAGTTTGCATTTACTGCTGTTCAGGAAAATTCTCAGCAAAAGGTACTTTGTCTTACACTTTCTTGTTGTTTGAAGGTATGCAATTTTGTATATTTCTTCCCCTCCCCAAAATATTTGGTTTATCTGCACAGGCTGGTCTTGAAATAGAAAAAAAGTGACTACTAATTTAGTAGACAGAGGTTAGTTAGTAGCCTTTCAAATATATTGTACAGCCCTTTCTCCTCTTGGTGTAGACCAGGGAAACATTGGTCCAAGAGGGCGCTATAGTGCTACTGTGGTGGTATGGGATGGAGCACATAGAAGTAGATTTGAACAGATTAAATGATCTAGAACTCCTATTTCTATGACTTTGCCCATCTGCATTGTTATCACGGGAACAGTGAGTGAATCGACGTGCTAGATCATAAACTATATACAATTTATCATTAAACAACTTGTCACATATGACTGAAGTTGTGTGAAACCAACATGGCTAGGGAGGGCCTCTGCGATCTTGTGTTTTTCAGAAGACCTGTGTTTCCATCTTCTATTCAAGGCAGGGCGCTTTTCCATGGAAGACTGAAGAGGACTGAGCCAGTGATGGTGGAGAGTGTACGACTCAAGTCCCCTTGCCGAAGGCACCGTGTCTGGAGTTATGGTGCGATCCAGAGTCCCCTCCTGTCCCTGAACACCCCAAACTAACACCCTCACAACCGCCAGTGACCTCCGTCCTCTCATGCTTCAGACACTGGGCCAGGTCCTTTTGGCAGGGCTCCATGGTAACGGCCACACCCACGCCACTGCGTCCCGACATCATGCGGGTCACCTCCGACCACGTGTCCGTCTCCGGGTCATAACACTCCACGCTGTCCAGGAACGTGTTCCCGTCATAACCTCCTGTAGAATGGAGGAGAGGAGAAGCACTCTTTAGGACATAGGATGGGATTTAAAACACTTTTATAACATGAGAATTGTATCTCAAATGTAAATAATAATACATGCATTTTATATGGCGCTTTTCATTACACGTTGAATCGCAAAGTTGCTTTTAAAAATAAAACAATTTAACAACAAAAAAATGTAGGACGATCTGGTAGTTATTGGGCGAAGGTCTTTCATCATGGCGCAGTTCAGAAAGGTAGTATTGTGGCCGGAGGAAGCATTGATGGAACAGCCAGGCAGGGAGGTAGAGACATCTGACAAGACAGGCCATGGAGCTCTTCATCAAGTATCTCGTTGTCTGTCGATGTTCACAGCTCCTCCTCTAGATCAGGCTGGTAGCACCCACCTGGGTCATGCTTCGGGGACTGTAAAAGCGCAAATAAGACCACCACACCTCAGCAGTAGTCCTGAAAAGCGCCCTACGAGGCGAGCCTCTGCATCACCTCACACCGCTTTCCTCTAGGAGCAGGAGCAGGAGGCCTAAAAGCCGATGCTGTTGACCAGGTGTTGCTGCTGTATCATTCAAATGGAGCTAGCTGCCAATTATAAACTGACTTGCCAATAATCAGTCCTGCAATTCCGTGAGACACCACCAGACAAATGGTAAAAAATAAATCAATAAATAAAAACAATAAGATATACTTCGACACTGGAAAACTAAATGTGACCTAAACACTGTGGTACTAAATACTGCACATCACATGGGGGTTGATTCTGTCATAATGTAATAGCAAAAACAAAATGGGTATTTGGGGAGGACTCCGGGGCTTTGTTTATGGTGTTCAAAGAAAGAATTCTTGCCCCCGAAGCAAATGACTCATAATTACGCTAAAGCATTGTTGCAGTGGAACCTGCTTTTACAATACCCACCCAGTACATAGATCTTCCCATGGTGCGCGGTGACCCCCAGGGCGGAGCGCCGGTGCCTCATGGAGGCTGCAAAGCTCCAGGTGTCAGTCTCAACGTCATAGCGCTCCACTGTGTTCAGCTGGTTGGTGCCGTCGTAGCCCCCCATCACGTAGATACGGTTCCCCAGCGCACACACACCTGATATGGGTCAAAGTTCATTATTAGAAGGGCCTTCTTGATACAGGTGGAACTTTAGGCCTACAAGCGGGTTTCACTCTGAATCTCCACCCTTTACCCAGGAAAGTGCATTTAAAATCGATTTGAAAACATTGGATTTGTGCAAGCATGGCAGGAGAGTTTCCACCATATTCCTGTCCGTGCCTTAAGGGGCGTGTAAGTACATGCGTCGAGAGAAGGGTAGAGAATCAGACCGTACATTCTGTCCAAAGTCAATGTGCTCCTTTTGTTCCTCACCTGCCCCAGAGCGCACAGTGTTCATGGCAGCCATGCTCTTCCACTCATCCCTCTCTGGGTTATAACACTCTGAGGAGGAGAGGCGGTGTGTGCCGTCGAACCCGCCCACCGCGTACAGCAGCCGGTTGATGACCGCCACGCCCACCCCGATACGCCGTGTCAACATGGGGGCCACCAGGTGCCACTGGTCCCTGTCTGGGTCATACCTGAGGAGGGGAGAGACAGACACAGTCAGTCAAACACACTGACAAAACCTGTGGAGCAGGATAGAGACACGCCCACAAAATCAACCAACTGGACTATATTTAGTGTGAGGTTGGAAAATCGTGACATCAAAATAATTTCTTCCTGGTTTATTTTTAGGCACAAACAACAAATACTTTCCTTGAGATAAAAAATATATATACTGTATATAAACTCAGAAAAAAAAGAAGTCCTCTGTCAACTGCATTTGTTTTCAGCAAACTTAACATGTGTAAATATTTGTATGAACATACCAAGATTCAACAACTGAACAACATAAACTGACATAAACATAAACTGAACAGGTTCCACAGACATGTGACTAATGTAATAATGTGTCCGTGAACAAAGGGGGGAGGGGGAGGGGGGTAACAGTCAGTATCTGGTTTGGCCACCAGCTGCATTAAATACTGCAGTGCATCTCCTCCTCATGGACTGCACCAGATTTTCCAGTTCTTGCTGTGAGATGTTACCCCAATCTTCCACCAAGGCACCTGTAAGTTCCCAAACTTTTCTGGGGGGGGGATGGCCCTAGCCCTCACCCTCCGATCCAACATGTCCCAGATGTGCTCAATGAGATTGAGATACGGGCTCTTCGTTGGCCATGGCCTACAATGATATTCCTGTCTTGCAGGAAATCATGCACAGAATGAGCAGTATGGCTGGTGACATTGTCATGCTGAGGGTCATGTCAGGATGAGCCTACAGGAAGGGTACCACTTGAGGGATGATGTCTTCCCTTAAACGCACAGAGTTGAGATTGCCTGCAATGACAACAAGCTCAGTCCGATGATGCTGTGACACACCGCCCCAGACCATGATGGACCCTCCACCTCCAAATCGATCCCACTCCAGAGTACAGGCCTCGGTGTAACGCTCATTCCTTCGACGATAAACACGATTCCAACCATCACCCCTGGTGAGACAAAACTGCGAATTGTCAGTGGAGAGCACTTTTTGCCAGTCCTGTCTGGTCCAGCAACGGTAGGTTTGTGCCCATAGGCGACATTGTTGCCGGTGGTGTCTGGTGAGGACCTGCCTTACAACAGGCCTACAAGCCCTCAGTCCAGCCTCTCTCAGCCTATTGCAGACAGTCTGAGCACTGATGGAGGGATTGTGCGTTCCTGGTGTAACTCGGGCAGTTGTTGTTGCCATCATGTACCTGTCCCGCAGGTGTGATGTTCGGATGTACCGATCCTGTGCAGGTGTTGTTACACGTGGTCTGCCACCGCGAGGACGATCAGCTGTCCATCCTGTCTCCATGTAGCGCTGTCTTAGGCGTTTCACAGTACGGACATTGCAATTTATTGCCTTGGCCACATCTGCAGTCCTCATGCCTCCTTGCAGCATGCCTAAGGCACATTCACGCAGATGAGCAGGAACCCTGGGCATCTTTCTTTTGGTGTTTTTCAGTCAGTAGAAAGGCCTCTTTAATGTCCTACGTTTTCATAACTGTGACCTTAATTGCCTACCGTCTGTGAGCTGTTAGTGTCTTAACGACCGTTCCACAGGTGCATGTTCATTAATTGTTTATGGTTCATTGAACAAGCATGGGAAACAGTGTTTAAACCTTTTACAATGAAGATCTGTGAAGTTACTTGGATTTTTACAAATTATCTTTGAAAGACAGGGTCCTGAAAAAGGGTCATTTCTTTTTTTGCTGAGTTTACTTCCTTGTATAACATCACTTTGCTCCGCGCAGAAAAGAGCAAGTCCTATGGCACAAAGGGCACTGTTCCAATCATAACCCCAACCTAAGGACACAAAAACGCAACTCCCGCTCCCTTCATCAAACCTCCCAACCAGATCTCAGTTCTACGAACCTCTCCACGCTGTTATGATGAATACATCCATGCGACCCTCCGACAGCATAGATCATCCCGTCAATCACCCCCACTCCTATCCTGTTCCTGGGTACACTCATGGGAGCACAAGGCAACCAGCAGTTGTTCATGGGATTATAACAATCCAACGTGTTGGAGTCCATATTCCCGTCAGGAGCGTTGTTCCTTCCTCCGACAGCGTAGAACAGCCCAGAGATGACCACGGCAGCCAGGCCACTCCGGGGGACCTGAAGGTCAGCTAGCCTCAGCCAGGCCCCAGTACAGGGGTTGTAGGCTTCCAGATAGGACAGGGACTGACGGAAGTATCCCCCTGCCGTGTAGATGAGCTGGGGCACTTTGGGCGTGCGGCACGAGATCACCTAGGAGGACCACATAAATGTATCAATCAATTGATCCATCAGGAGATTACCTTGGAGACAAATACATTGGAAATATATATATCCCCTTTTTTCCCTCCCAATGTCAATTCCGATCTTGTCTCATTGCTGCCCAACGGACTCTGGAGAGGCGAAGGTCGATGACCCGCCAAACCACTCTCCTTAACACCCGCCCGTTTATCCCGGAAGTCAGCTTCACCAATGTGTTGGAGGAAACACTGTTCAACTTACGACTGATGTCAGCCTGCAGGAGCCCGGCCCGCCACAAGGAGAGAGCGATGAGCCAAGTAAAGCCCCCCCCCCGGCCAAACCCTCCCCTAACTGAGACGACGCTGGGCCAATTGTGCGCCGCCCTATGGGACTCCCTTTCACGGCCGGTTGTGACACAGCCTGGGATTGAACCCGGGTCTGTAGTGACGCCTCAGACCGCTGCGCCACTCGGGAGGCCAGCTTTGTAGTTTTTTTAAACGTTATTTAAATCAGGGTTCTTGGCATCAGTATTGGACGTTAAGTGCTAGATACAGCAGCAAGGTCATTGATGCACATCAGAAACAATGGAGGCTTTAGAACTTTAACTGTAAACAGGTTTTATTACCCAAAATACCAACCAACCATCTCACCTTGGTGGGCTTGTGGAGGGTGAGGTCCTGGAAGATCTGAGCCAGGTAGTCTTTACACTGGTCGTCCCACTCCAGAGACTGCAGCTGGGCTTGGAGGAAGTGTGGGGTGAGGGAGTGGCACCGCACGGCCTGGAGCAGGGCCTGGACGTAGGGCCGCCGGTTCTCCCGGTCGTACCGGACCCACGCCACACAAGCCTGAAAGACCACCGACTCACAGCGCACGTTGAGTTCGTCGCGGCTGATGAGAGTGACCAGCTGGCATTGGGAGAGGTTGAAGAACTCCTCCTGGGTCGCCACCTAAAGGTGAGAAGGAGGAGAAGGAGGCTGTTCTAAGAAAGGCATCACTTGGTTGCCAGTCTAAAATGAAGCCATGGAGAATAACAAGGGGTTATTGGATATGGTTCATGGGCAATTGTTAGGCTTTTAGAATTAAAAAGTGGAGTAACGCAGCATTTTGAAAACATTTGTATTCAATGGAGTACACTGAATCACACAGTACACCTTTGGTATTCATCTTATTATGACTCATGATCATTATTTTGGTTGTGGGAGTGTGTGTGTGTGTGTGTGTTTGTGTGTGTGTGAGAGACAATCAGTGATCTTTGCAGAATATATGAGACATCTCTTCCTGTTAACCAGCCAGCCAACCAGCTCTTCTATGGTTACAGTTTCAGTCTGACTCCCTGTGAAGTCATGCAGACTGACTGCCTGTACATTGAACATACAGGTAAACCCCCATGAGCCCGTCCACACAACGCGCTGATTCCACACGACTCACCCAACTCACGCACAAAACTAACCCAACACACACTCACCTAACCCACTACCACACAATAGTAGGATTATTCATGTTGAGTGTTCAAGGGCCAAAGCAGAAAAGAAACGAAGATGGTGCAAAGTAACAGCTGAGACTATTTGTTCAGTGATGACACGCTGTGGTGCAGGTGGTGGTGCTCCACCCTCGCAAAGCCTTGACGTTTCCCTTAACTAAACACAGCGAGTCAGTTGAGGAAACGGACTCTGGCTTTTCAAAGACGCCAATTACAGGAAGAGACTACAGATCTGAGAAAAGCCATTCATCTGTATAGCAGCTGAATGGCCTGACGGTGACACTAACAATAAGGTTGACTGAATGACTCATCCATATCAAATGGAGATAAGGAGAGACGCACAGTATCCGCTTGAATTATTTCAACTGATCGGAGTCAGGCGACGTGGTTATTTCCTGGGGGAACCCATAGGGCATATCGAAAGGTCAAGGAGCAAAGTGTCATGGTGAAACACTTCGTACCATCAACAGTGAGCATGCTCTGGATACTGAACTTTTCCAACTCCAACTTCCAAGAAAAGAGACTATCATTCTCTCCGAAGTGTGTACTTGTTCACTCCCCTCATGAGTTTAAAAGGATTCTCTCTCTATGGTTTGGAGAATCGCAAAACCCAAAGAACGAGGTTAGGCAAAGCTGATCCTGAATCAGTTGTGAGGGGGCTAAAGCTAACTGTTTTAAAAGGATACTTCGGGATGTTGGCGATGAAGCTTGTTATTTACTTCCCCAGAGTCAGATGAACTCGTGGATACCATTTTATGTCCCTGTGTCCAGTATGAAGGATATTAGAGGTCATTACATGCTTGTTAGCTTTGGCTTGCGAAACTACCTCCAACTTCCTTCATACTAGATGCCGAGACATAAAAATAGTATCCATGAGGTCATCCGACCCTGGGGAAGTAGATATTTGCTCAAATCCAGAAGACAGTATCTACACCACATACCTGGCTGAAGTTCATGTAGATATATTCCCGAGCTTTCTGATGGAGCTCCGTGCAGCTGATCTGCTCGGCGAAGCTGGCTATGCCGATGGCGTTGCTAGGGTCCAGCTGCGTGACCAGGAAGTCGCAGCAGGCCTTTACCACGCTGTCAATCTGGTACATGACGGCGCCGTTCATGACGTGGATCACACACTTCTCCCCAACAGAGATGCTGGCCGTGTAGGCAAACTCTATCAGCCTGCCCATCACCTGAGAGAGAGAGAAGGAGGGATGTGGAGAGAGAAGGAGGGATTTGCAGAGAGAGAAAGGAAGAGAAAAGATTGGAGATGGAGAGAAGAGATGGGACAGATGGAAAAGAGAGTGGAGGGCAGGTGAGAGAGAATGAGACGAGAGTAGTTAGAACAGTTAGAAGAGACAGGAAGACAGTGATTACATCATGATTTTTTTTATTTTACCCCTTTTTTCTCCCCAATTTCATGGTATCCAATTGTTTAGTAGCTACTATCTTGTCTCATCGCTAGAGACGAAGGTTGAAAGTCATGCATCCTCCGATACACAACCCAACCAAGCCGCACTGCTTCTTAACACAGCGCCTTCCAACCCGGAAGCCAGCCGCACCAATGTGTCGGAGGAAACACTGTGCACCTGGCAACCTTGGTTGGCGCGCACTGCGCCCGGCCTGCCACAGGGGTCGTTGGTGCCCGATGAGACAAGGATATCCCTACCGGCCAAACCCTCCCTAACCCGGACGACTCTAGGCCAATTGTGCGTCGCCCCACGGACCTGCGACAGAGCCTGGGCGCAAACCCAGAGTCTCTGGTGGCACAGCTGGCGCTGCAGTACAGCGCCCTTAACCACCCGGGAGGCCCTTCAATTACATCATTATTGTTGCATGAGGTTCCAGACTGACACAATCTGCCTCAGTACTGAGGAACTACACAATCAAATAAAACCGATCGAATCAAATTGTATTTGTCACATGCGCTGAATACAACAGGTGTAGACTTCACCGTGAAATGCTTAGTTATGAGCCCTTTCCCAATAATGCAGATTTAGACAAAGACAATTCTCAAATAAAAATAGTAACACAATAAATACTATCAAAGCCGTGGCAGTGTGGCACAGTTCTGAGTTCGCCTATGACAGAGAGCAGTCAGAGAGCTGCTGGTTTATCAGTTCCCTCATTAGTCAACATGGCTAATCCTGCGCTCTCTGTGAGCTTGGTGTGTCTGCGTGTCTAAAGGCAGCGGCATGATTACGATCTCTCGGAGATAACTCAGTGGGGCTGTACGCACCAGCTGGAACATAGAAGCCAGCGATAAAAGCAGGTGTGTGTGTGTGTGTGTGTGTGTGTGTGTGTGTGTGTGTGTGTGTGTGTGTGCGAGCACATATTTTTACCACTGAAATACAACTGTCTTTCTTATGGAGTCAGTCTTTGGTCCCTCGTAGGAAAACGTGGAGCGACTGCTTTCCTATCTTGAATGCAACGTGGATAATTACAACTGGGACTTCTAAAAGTCAGCTCTACCTGGATGAAAGGCAGCCTTCCCACCCTCCTACTTACGCAGGTCTCCCTCATCTATCCAGTCTTCACTACTATTACTCACATGAAAACACAGTTGGTTTGCATAGAATTGGTTAACACTTTACTTTAGGCCAACAGCTAGAAAGGTTTATTACATGCCTGTGTGTTGTAACACTCACCCGGGGGTGTATCCCCTCGATGGGCACCACCTCCATCCCACACTCCTTCAGGCCGTTGGTGAACATGGCTCTGAAGACCGGAGAGGACGATGCCAGCACCACCTGTAGACGTGAACTGTCAGCTTGATATCTCAAACATATCAACTGTATCAGTTTCCCCCTCCCCATTCAGACCACTCCCAGACAGTCCTATCAACATTCTTGCTTGAGAAATTGCTCTTTGCTAGGAAGCTATTTTTGTTTATTTTTTACAATTTTAATTGAAAACAATCACAGTAAGGTCCTTAATTGTTAACCAGAAACGATTTGAGATTTTAAAAAATGAATAAAAAACAGCTGCATTGGAGCTTTAAAGATCGGAGTGCCAAACATAATTTTTCCCCCGACATTTTTTGGGGGAGTTTCACAGACAGAAACCAATCTGGGGATAGACAAAGCATGATGACTAGAAGAGAAGGGCACAGACCCCCCTATCGCCAAGGGGGCAGGAGTAGTCCGAAGTCAGGAGCGTTACCGCTACACCCGACTCCATCCACAGCATAACCGTTGACACAATGCTACACACCTTGTGTGCCACGAAGTCCACAGCCTCCAGGTCGTTGTAGCACACACGAAGCGTCACGTCGCACAGCTGGCCGTCCAGCCGCAGCTCGTTCATGATGCCGAAGGCGGCCGCCGTGTGGCTCTCCAGCGTGTAGCTGAAGACGCGGTGGCCGTTGCGCGTCGACGGCGTCACCACCGCCTTGCACTCCGTCGGGCACTCATTAGACATCCTGACTGACGAAGGATCCTTCCTGGTGCTTCTGTTGAAGCTGTGACAACAACTAAGAACAGTGTTGGGAGTGACTGCTGCCGGACATCCTTGCTCACTGAGGGGCAAGGAGACACTAGGGAAATGTTCAACTGGAGGAGCTATTGGGGGATTGTAGAAGGCTACGACCCTTTTCTGGTATGTCTGTGACTGTAGAGTTCAGAGAGTATTAAATCGGCTTTCTTAGAAAGGTCCGAAAGACGGTTTCTTAGCCCTTACTCCTTATTCTTCAATTCCAGCCATTGTGTCTATAAGAGTTTTTTGTACAGTCTTACTTATTCCACAAGCCCAGCCATAGTGCACAATCAGGTGCTATTGTAAAACTAAAAAAATACTTCTTCTACATGAACTGCCAGTCATGGTTATGTATGTTATAACCAGGCCAATCGTTATCCACCACGATTTATGACATCAGTGTTCTAGATTCTCTCCCACCTGCCCTTGAGTAAACTTCTCTTCTCTTTCTCTTTTAATTAAAGGAACAGCAAGACGTATGGTCTTTTTGGCAGGAGGTATGCAGCGAGTCCGAAAAAACAGACACTAATATACTACTGCATCTTCAATGGTGGTCATAATTATAAATCAGGACTTAGCTCATGGAGCTACACTTCTGCCAGAAGTTGGGTAGAAGAGGGACAAGGATAGGGTAGTAGAGGGGTGGAAACTCCTAAAACTCTGTGGAGAGAGAAAAAAAAGAGCAGGTGCCAAAAATGTCGTCAGCGTAAGCTAGCAGCCCTGAGGATTCAGGAATGAGGAGGGGGGAGAGCTCAGTTTAGTTTGGTTGATCAGTTGCTCCACTCTAGAAGCTTTCCCAGAAGTCGCCCCGCTCTGGAATCTCAAATTGCACTGTTGTATTTACTGGGAAGGTCTGGGTGCCGTTGGCAACTAGAAGAGAAGAGAGAAAAGACAGGACAGTTAGGTGTTAGGGTGAACAGGGTTGATCTAATAGTGATGGGGGAAAGAAATCAATACATTTTCATATCGGGATATACATTTTGATGATATATCGTACTGACAATATTTAAATAATATTTTTGCGCTAGTTGGCTGTACCTGCACCAAAATGTCAGTATCTTACCTTCATAGCTTGTTCACCATCTTCCTTTAATTTGTTTTTAGCACTGATTTCCATGTCTGATCAAAACAGGTAGAACTTTCATTTGAGAGTGATTTAGTATGTTCTACGACAAGCGAATGACTCAGCTAAATAACATTCCGAAGCCATCCAACCTCAATCACTCCAGTCAGAACAAAAGTGTCCTAGAACAGGAAGAGATACAACATAGATAGATATACCTTTAAGGTAATCAAAGAGTTTACAGTCACACTCATGGATCCTCTTGGGAGGGGTCACAGTTTCTCTTAGTCACTGTGACTAGAGTCAATGTGCTTTTAGACAACATCACAGCTCTAGGAGAGCTTGGGTGTCTCCACAGATTCCACACAAGGGAATGCAGAGTCCCCCCCCCCCCCAGACCTGGGTTCAAATACTATTAGAAATCATTTCAAATATTGCATATATGCTTGATTGAGCGTACCTGCTGCAATGGAACCAATAGAGACGTCTCAAAAGTGCAAACCCCACCCATCTGGCTCTTCAGGCAGACTAGAGCAAATGCTCAGCGTATTTGAAAGGTTTGTAAAAGAGTCTGAACCCAGCTCTGGCGGGGAGTGGGTAAGATAGCCCAACCACTGGTCGAGAGTCTGATCCGAGTGACGTACTTTCCTACTGAGGAAGACGGAGTGAGTGACTTAAATTAGGGCAGAATTGAATTAGTCATCGTGACTGAGTGTTTTTTTTCCTTCCCTGGACTGTCCTGTGACCAATCTGGCTACAGCAGTGGAGAGTAGGAAAATAACCTCACCACACACACACACACGAATAAGTAAGCTACAGGCTATACAGGTGTTAAAGCCTGTTCGTTCACAACTAGGCCAATACAAAAAAGTCACTATAGAGACAGTCATAGTTACTCAGCAACAATTGTTATCGTGTTATTGCAGCTGCTCTGGCCTGAGTGGGTAACATAACTGCAATGTTACATTTTGCCACATAATGATTACCTGTACAAGCAGATAAGAGAACTGACTGGCTGAACTGAAGGGCTGGAGAACAAGTTCTGGCCTACCCTGTTCTACCATGCCTCCCAAATGGCACCCTATTCCCTATATAATGCACTACATTTGACCAGGGCTTATAGGACTCTAGTAGTAGTGCACTATGTAAACTCTTAGAAAAGAAGGTGCCACCTAGAACATAAAAGGGTTCTTCGACTGTCCCATAAGAGAACACTTTGAAGAACCCTTGTTGGTTCCATGTATAACCATGTTGGGTTCCTAGTATTGCCCCTCTGTGGAAAGGGTTCGACATGGAACCAAAAACGGTTATACTTGGAACCAAAAAGTGTTCTACCTGGAACCAAGAACAGGTTATCTTATGGGGACAGCCGAATTAACCTTTTGGAACCATTTTTTCCCTAAAAGTGTAGGGAACAGGGTGCCACTTGGGCGCAGCCTTAGTTGTATGGTCTGCCTACCTACAGCTCTATCTAGGTAATTCTACTACCCTCCCTCTATATCACATGAAATCCTGTACAACTCACTGAAGTGAAACCAAGATTAGACTAATATTATGTGGTTGGACCATTCTCTGTAATGAAGACAATGCTTACATTGGACACTGTGATATATTATGTGTGTAGGCCTAACTAAAGTCAAGTTGGGTCGTTCCTACAATGCATGCCTTTTGGACCTTGTAACTTTAGAAAAAAGTTCAGAAAAAGGACTTTTGACTTTCAGATAAACATATTGGTCAAGCTCAGGCACTTAATTATTATTATTTTTTAACCTTAGGAGCATAATCCTAACAGGGTGGAAAGGTGAGCCTAAATTAGCCATCACACTGTGAGCGAGCAAGATTGAGCTTAAATGACTTCTACATCAAACATATTTAACAGGGTGGACATTTATGAGTTGGACAGACTAACATGAAACAAAATACAAATAGATCCAACTGAGTGTGTGTATATTTATTTAGCTTGGCGGGTGGTCTCTCACCAAATAAAGAAGGGGTTGTTCTGGAGAATTACAACAAACTAAC
>NC_034193.2:51611880-51640518 GCF_002021735.2 Oncorhynchus kisutch | reverse complement strand
TTTACAATGACAGGAAGTCACAACTATCGTAAACCATGTTTAGTTTGATAACTTAAAGGAAGTCAAGGCCATAGAGTACATTGTATAGTGAACATTTCCACATAATAAGTTACATATTTGACCACCCATATCTAAATTGGAAAAGGATGGAAGATAGTTTATTGCCATGAACAAAAGATGACAGGGATTTGCTCTGACAATGATTAACTCAGTACACAAGTATTTCTGTTACTACTATTTGTTCTCTTCAGTCATGCCATGCTGTATGTAGGTAGGTAATTAACGTGCCTCTTTCTATGTCAGTCTGTCTACATTTATGTGTAGGGAAGGAATTAACATACACTAATTCATACACTTGTCTCTGTCATGTTAGTCTTGTGTATTTATGTATGTATTTACACTGATCAAAGTATGTGGACACCTGCTCATCGAACATCTCATTCCAAAATCATGGGCATTAATATGGAGTTTGTTCCCCTTTGTTGCTATAACAGCCTCCACTCTTCTGGGAAAGCTTTCCACTAGATGTTGGAACATTGCTGCGGGGACTTGCTTCCATTCAGCCACAAGAGCATTAGTGAGTTTTGGCACTGATGTAAGGCGATTAGGCATGGCTCGCAGTCTGCGTTCCAGTTCATCCCAAAGGTGTCCAGTGGGGTGAGGACAGGGCTCTGTGCAGGCCAGTCAAGTTATTCCACACCAATCTCGACAAACCATTTCTGTATGGACCTCTCTTTGTGCACGGGGGCATTGTCATGCTAAACAGGAAAGGGCTTTCCCAAACTTTTGCCATAAGTTGGAAGCATAGAATCGTCTAGAATGTCATTGTATGCTGTAGCGTTAAGATTTTCCTTCCCTGGAATAAAGGGAACTAGCCCTAACCATGAGAAACAGCCCCAGACCATTATTCCATTATTATCCACCAAACTTTACAGTTGGCACTATGCATTGGGGCAGGTAGCGTTCTCCTGGCATCCGCCAAACCAAAATTCTTCCGTAATACTGGCAGATGGTGAAGCGTGATTCATCACTCCAGAGAACGCGTTTCCACTGCTTCAGAGTCCAAATTTGGCGGGCTTTACACCACTCCAGTGGACACTTGGCATTGCACATGGTTATCTTAGGCTTGTGTGTGGCTGCTCGGCCATGGAAACCCATTTCATGAAGCTCCAGACGAACAGTTCTTGTGCTGACGTTCTTCCAGAGGCAGTTTGGAACTCGGTAGTGAGTATTGCAACCAAGGACAGATGATTTTTACATGCTTCAGCACTCTGCGGTCCCGTTTGGTGAGCTTGTGTAGCCTACCACTTTGTGGCTGAGCCGTTGTTGCTGCTAGACATTTCCACTTCACAATAACAGGACTTACAGCTGACTGGGCAGCTCTAGCAGGGCAACAAACTGACTGTTGGAAAGGTGGCATTCTATGATGGTGCCACGTTAAAAGTCACTGAGCTCTTCAGTAAGGCCATTCTACTGCCAATGTTTGTCTATGAAGATTGCATGACTGTGTGCTTGATTTTATACACCTGTCAGCAATGGGTGTGGCTGAAATAGCAGAATCCACTAATTTGGAGGGGTGTCCACATACAATTATATATACAAAAGTATGTTTGTATGTACAGTATGTGTGCGTATGTGTATAAACAGATATTTATACACAGTTACACATACACTCGTCTCTGTTTTTCAACAACAGACGGGCCGGGCCGCCCCTAGGTGGTAAAGGTAGGCAACAATACATCTGCCATGAGGATCCTCAACACGGGGACCCCTCAAAGGTGCATGCTTAGTCCCCTCCTGTACTCCATGTTCACCCACGACTGCATGGCCAAGCACGACTCCAACACCCTCATTAAGTTTGCGGACAACACAACGGTGGTAGGCCGGATCACCGACAATGATGAGATAGCCTATAGGGAGAAGGTTAGAGACCTAGCAGTGTTGTGCCAGGAAGACAACCTTTCCCTCAACTTGATCAAGACAAAGGAGTTGATTGTGGACTATAGGAAAAGGAGGGCAGAGCTTGCCCCCATTCTCATTGACGGGGCTGTAGTGGAGCAGGTCTAGAGCTTCAAGTTCCTTGGTGTCCACATCACCAACAAACTATCATGACAGTCGTGAAGAGGGCACGACAATGCCTATTCCCCCCAGGAGACTGAAAGGATTTGGCATGGGTCCTCAGATCCTCAAAAATGTCTACAGCGGCACCATCGAGAGCATCTTGACTTGTTGCATCACCCACCGCCTGGTATGGCAACTGCTTGGCATCTGACCTCATGGCGCTACAGAGGGTAGTGCGTAAGGCCCAGTACATCACTGGGGCCAAGCTTCCTGCCATCCAGGACCTCTATACCAGGCGGTGTCAGAGGAAGGCTCCTTAACAGCTTCTACCCCCAAGCCATAAGACTTCTGAACAGCTAATCAAATGGCTACACAGACTATTTGCATTGACCTGGCTTTTTTTTACGCTGCTGCAACTCGCTGTTTGTTATTTATGCAGAGTCACTTTACCCCTACCTACATGTATATATTACCTCAATTACCTTGACTAACCTGTACCCCCGCACATCGACTTGGTACCGGTACCCCTTGTATATAGCCTCATTATTGATGTTTTATTGTGTTACTTTCTTAAACTTTCATTAAGTAAACATTTTCAAATCTGCATTGTTGGTTAAGGGCTTGCAAGTAAGTTTTGTACTAATTCACCACATACTCTGGAAAATGGTACCAAAACGTTTTGGTACCATTTTCCAGAGTATGTGGTGAATTAGTACAAAACTCCAAACTGGTAATACTTGTTACGCAGCCAGTCTTATATTTCAAAAACGTTAATTGTTCATTCATTTTGTTTGTAGACATATATATATGTATAAAAACTGTAACACTGTAACACACACTCGGCCCTTTGTTCCGGTCCCTGAAGGTGTGTGTGTGCATATGTTGAGTCATTGTGGGCTTTCTGAAATATGTAATCCAGCAGCCATTTCAGCATTACAGGAAGGAATTACCAGCCTGCTGCCTTAACTACCAGGAATACCAGCCTGCTACCTTAACTACCAGGAGTACCACCCTGATACCAGGAGTACCAGCCTGAATCATTCACTACCAGGAGTACCAGCCTTCTACCTTCACTACCAGGAATACCAGCCCTCTACTTTGAGTACCAGCCTTCTACCTTCACTACCAGGAGTACCAGCCTTCTACCTTCACTACCAGGAGTACCAGCCTTCTACCTTCACTACCAGGAGTACCAGCCTTCTACCGTCACTACCAGGAATACCATTCTGCTACCCTGCCTCAACTAGTAACTTACTAGCCTCTCCCCCCATCGAAAACACACACATCACCCAATTGAAATACTTCCTCTGATTATTAACTATCCTACCCCATCCACACACACAGACAGGCAGATACACACCTCTCAAGCAGGAGCCAGCTAACAGGGGCCGATCAGAAGTGAACTGTACATTTCCCCTCTTGGAGGATGAATAAAGTAGTATCTTATCTTATAACTGATAACTAACTAACCCCTCCTACTGAAACACAAACACACATATCACCCCATGGAAAGATTTCCTCTATTCTATAAATGTTAACAAGGCTTCCCCCTCAAACATTCTATAAACATTAGATCCACTCCACATTCTTAGAATCTCTCTCTCCATTCCAATGGGCTTGCTCACAGACGACCTCTCGGTCTTTCCTTTATCCACTAGGGGTGTGTGGGACATGTCATCTTGACATGTCATGTTTTTTGTGTTTGAATTCCTGGTGATTTTACAGTGGAGAGTTCCCAGAGTTCCATGTAATATATTCCAGGAAAATGTATGACTTTCCTCTAAACAACTAGAGGGGCTGGATAGAGGAGAGGAGGAGCGGAGAGACTAGGAGAGAGAAAAGGGGGGCAGGATTTCCATCATCCCTCCCTAGTCTTATTCCAGGAATCCCCAACCAGCCTCCAACCGATGATTGTACACCAAACTTGTGCATCAATACAGGCTGAATGGAGGGGACAACATGATGGCAGGAAACACAACATAAACATCATAACATAAAACGATTGTGTCAACAATGATTTTCATTTATATTGTCCTTCCAGTTAGTTACTGAATCTGTGTAAAAAACTGATTTATATATAAATACTCACTAAATAGAAGAGTGACAACAATGTGGAGAATAGATATTGAATATACAGTGTATATACATAGATAGATATGATGGCTAATGTGATTTAAAGGTATCTTCTAAGTGTGACATCCCTCCCACTCTGTCTGCTGGGATCTCCTGTTTGGCAGTCTGCGTGTTGCAGGAGGCCAGTGGGCAGAGCTGGGAAGATCGTCAGCTGATGTGGCGCACCTGGGCAGGCTTGGCCTGCAGGCTATAAAGGGTTGACACATCAGCCAACTCTCGGTCTCCCTGACTGGCAGGCCAAGCCTGCCTTTAGTTTTTATTGGTCTGTTTCACTGATCCTACAGACGTCCACAGTATGTTACATTTTTGTATTTCTTATTATTTGGTTGAATAAATGTATTCCTTTTTGCATTTAAGTCACGTGTGGTCTCCCTTTGTTGTTACGAACTACGAGTCAGGTTGTAATGCAAGTCTGTCACACCCTTGGGAGTCAAGGCATCTTGCTCAACAACCCAAATACCTCAGTTACATCAGCCAATAGGAAACCTATAAGGAGTAGCCTGTTCACTCTAGTCAAACTTCACATACAGCAAATCATTTATGATCCACAAGACTTATGTTTTGCAATATTTATTAAGCCTTACATTTGTTTTGCAAATCTGCCCACGTTGCTTACTTAGAGAAACTAGGCTACATACAGGATGTGGTAGAAATGATGAACATTTGAATACAGATAGCATGCTGCCATTGGCTCAGGATAGACTTGACAGTATGTAAAGTAGTGTCTAGTTGATTTCGATATTTTAAAATGTTCCATTCATTTAATACATTTTCCAAAACAAAAGTCTGTCTAGGTGAAGTTGAACTTTCTGCTGTGAGAAAGAGCCTTCGATTCAAGGAGGAGCTGCTATTATTTCTATTCAAATTGATTCCAGTGCAAGAGAATGGTTATTGGATTCCCAGACCGGTTTTGATATGGAATAGAATGTGACCGTTTACATCAGAACTGTTACCTTGTGTAAATGGCACTTTGTTCATGGGAGTAACATTGAAACTGTACAATTGTATTGTGTAACTGTTTTGAAATACTTTTCAATGGCCAAGAACATACCATTGAAGCTTAGATTGACACAGCTGCCGAAGGCTTCTAGTGAGTTTCCTAATATTGGACTTCTTGAAACTATCTTGCAAATTCTCTGCAAAGCATTTGGCAATGATTTCACTACTGAATAGGGCATTTTCTTATGTAATACTTACACTAGGCTTCATGTAGTGATTCAACAGATACATTCCTACATGTACAGTAAAATAGCTTATTGTTGTTATTGTATAACACTTACAAAAATTAAATGTGATTTTACCTCCACCAAACTTTACCCAGGTGGTAAATTCTAGATCTTGAATTCATCCTGTTTAACTTTATTAAATGTTTAATTTCTTGTTTTTAATTCTTCTTCTTCATGAACACAACAGAAAAACACATGCTTTTCTTTTGCACATGATTTGTGTACATGTGCCAGCCACAAGACCACAACAACAGTGCCCTGCCTCTCACTCCCTGAGTGTAAAACATCAATGGGAACGTCCTAGACTAGAGAGTGGTATTTTATGGGAAGGAATTCTGAAGGCCTCTGTCTCTCCATTTCTCTCAGGGGAGAGATCAGATGACACGCACACAGGAGAGGGGCTGGAGATGCACACTCACCCTGCCCTCGCCCCTCCACACACACCCACCCCTCCCACACACCCGCAGAGAGAGCGAGAGAGAGAGAGAGCTTTTGTGAGTGTAATGTTTACTGTTTCTTTTTATAAACTCAGCAAAAAAAGAAATGTCCTCTCATTGTCAACTGCGTTTATTTTCAGCAAACTTAACGTGTATGAACATAAGATTCAACAACTGAGACATAAAATGAACAACTTCCACAGACATGTGACTAAACAGAAATGGAATATGTGTCCCTGAACAAATGGGGGGGGGGGGGGTCAAAATAAAAAGTAACGGTCAGTATCTGCTGCATTAAGTACTGCAGTGCAGCTCCTCCTCATGGACTGAACCAGATTTGTCAGTTCTTGCTGTGAGATGTTACCCCACTCTTCCACCAAGGCACCTGCAAGTTCCCGGACATTTCTGGGTGGAACTGCCCTAGCCCTCACCCTCCGATCCAACAGGTCCAAGACATGCTCAATGGGATTGAGATCCGGGCTCTTCGCTGGCCATGACAGAACACTGACATTCCTGTCTTGCAGGAAATCACGCACAGAACGAGCATTATGGCTGGTGGCTTTGTCATGCTGGAGGGTCATGTCAGGATGCAGGAAGGGTAACACATGAGGGAGGAGGATGTCTTCCCTGTAACGCACAGTGTTGAGATTGCCTGCAATGACAACAAGCTCAGTCCGATGATGCTGTGACACACCGCCCCAGACCATGACGGACACTCTACCTCCAAATCGATCCTGCTCCAGAGTACAGGCATCGGTGTAACGCTCATTCCTTCGACGATAAACGCGAGTCCGACAATCACCTCTGGTGAGACAAAACCACGACTTGTCAGTGAAGAGCACTTTTTGCCAGTCCTGTCTGGTCCAGCAACGGTAGGTTTGTGCCCTTTGGCGACGTTGTTGCCGGTGATGTCTGGTGAGGACCTGCCTTACAACAGGCCTACAAGCCCTCAGTCCAGCCTCTCTCAGCCTATTGCAAACAGTCTGAGCACTGATGGAGGGATTGTGCATTCCTGGTGTAACTCGGGCAGTTGTTGTTGCCATCCTGTACCTGTCCTGCAGGTGTGATGTTCGGATGTACCGATCCTGTGCAGGTGTTGTTACACGTGGTCTGCCACGGCGAGGACAATTAGCTGTCCGTCCTGTCTCCCTGTAGTGCTGTCTTAGGCGTCTCACAATACAGACATTGCAATTTATTGCCCTGGCTACATCAGCAGTCCTCATGCCTCCTTGCAGCATGCCTAAGGCATGTTCACTGAGGTGAGCAGGGACCCTGGGCATTTTCTTTTGGTGTTTTTCAGAGTCAGTAGAAAGGTCTCTTTAGTGTCCTAAGTTTTCCTAACTGTGACCTTAATTGCATATCGTCTGTAAGCTGTTAGTGTCTTAACGACCGTTCCACAGGTGCATGTTCATTAATTGTTTATGGTTCATTGAATAAGCATGAGAAACAGCCTTTACAATTGATTTTTTTTAACCTTTATTTAACTAGGCAAGTCAGTTAAGAACAAATTCTTATTTTCAATGACGGCCTAGGAACACTGGGTTAACTGCCTTGTTCAGGGGCAGAACAACAGATTTTTACTTTGTCAGCTCAGGGATTCGATCTTGCAACCTTTTGGTTACAAGATCTAGCCTAGGCTAGCCACTAGGCTACCTGCCGCCCCGAACTACAATAAAGATCTATGAAGTTATTTGGATTTTTACAAATTATCTTTGAAAAACAGGGTCCTGAAAAAGGGACGTTTCTTTTTTTGTTGAGTTGAGTTTATTTCACTTTTATCTACTTCACTTGCTTTGGCAATGTTAACATATATTTCCCATGACAATAAAGCCCTTAAATTGAAATTGAAGGTGGGGCCAGGCTAGGCAAGACAGGGAAGCCAGCCCATCCAGATAATGATAACAGTAACATTGTGGTTGGGTGACTCTCTTTCTCTTCCTCTCTGTCAGTGACCGCTGTAGCTCCACCCCTGCGGTGCTGATGTCGAATTTCAAATATCACACCACTCTGCTGATCCCGCCCACATGTAGGACCACATAGAAATAGTCAGAAGTGACTCAAAAAATCTAATATTTCTCCCTGGCACTAGACCTAGACACAGGCGCACAGTAAATCTTCTCTATATACCCAAACAACAGTCATTCGTTTATCCCAGTTTGTTTTAGCTGTGACTGCAGCATCCACAAATATATAGAAGCATCTCTCAGTTGAGTTGAACTAGTGCTGTTCAGTAGGCTAGCTGTCAAACATTTTGCGTGCCGGGTGGTCGATATTAGACCAAGAAGAAACACTTCGAATTGCGTGGAAGCCCAAAGGAGAAAAGATGCTACCGACTCGTGTGGGAATCACCGGGCTGACAGCATGTTGCCTGGTGTTGCTCTCCCACTGTTTTGCTCCTACAGGTAAGGATGTGAAGTCAATTGTATCATGCAAGATGCTTATGATGCGTATTTTTGGGGCTGACTGCAGAGCGGGTTTTGCCCTTGGGATTCTCTGGTATTAACGATCTGACATGGAATTTGACATCTTTAAATTACTTATAACATGACATAGTTGTCAATTGCCTATATTTCAGTGATATTTTTATTTTATGTCTGACATGGAATTGCAAATGCAACCGTGCTGCTCACATAGAATAAATGGCTAAATTGACATTTTTTTTATTAATTTCTGTTTTGGTGCTTACAATACCAGTCGAATGTTCAATTAAACCAATGTTTATACCCTCGTGTCCTAGGCTGAACTTGTAATAGTGGGTTTAGTGCGCAGGAAGGGGGCATGTTCTTGACATTGAGAGTCAAGCGCTAACAGCTTTTCAAGACATTTTCCTTTTCAAAGCCGATTAAAGATGAACTTAACCTATAATTTTCGTTGACAATATGTTTATCTATAAAAGTTCAAATGTATCTATTTCGTCCGTATGAACGGAAGCTATGCTCGGGAAGTCGATTGGCTGTTCTTCAAATAGTATGTAGCCGCGAGCCAATCCGAATGAGAAATAAGCACGTCACATCCGATATGTCAAAGCTGTCTGGTTTTACCTGTGGGCTTGACGCGTTGGATGAAAAAGACGGTTGTCAACGAGAAAGGGCGCGGCAAAAGGGCGTCTAGCCCAGCTTCTATACCGTGTGGCAAGAGGTTATTTAGCCCAGCTTCTATACCGTGTGGCAAGAGGTTATTTAGCCCAGCTTCTATACCGTGTGGCAAGAGGTTATTTAGCCCAGCTTCTATACCGTGTGGCAAGAGGTTATTTAGCCCAGCTTCTATACCGTGTGGCAAGAGGTTATTTAGCCCAGCTTCTATACCGTGTGGCAAGAGGTTATTTAGCCCAGCTTCTATACCGTGTGGCAAGAGGTTATTTAGCCCAGCTTCTATACCGTGTGGCAAGAGGTTATTTAGCCCAGCTTCTATATCGTGTGGCAAGAGGTTATTTAGCCCAGCTTCTATACCGTGTGGCAAGAGGTTATTTAGCCCAGCTTCTATACCGTGTGGCAAGAGGTTATTTAGCCCAGCTTCTGTGCCATGTATGGAGGATATAGAACTTGGTTTTATTTTACACCTGAAGGATAGACTATTTTGCTACAAAATACTGATTGTTGCAGACCTTCTTGATCACTAATTTTATGCATTTGTAGGTTAGATGTAGCTTAATGTCAAAATACATTCTCAATTGGCATTTAAAATCATAGCTTTTGTCTTCAACAATGAAATGTAATAGGCGTATTAATAGATGCATGTTATAAGGATATGTTTATCACCTCAAGCAAAGTCTGCTTCCTTCTTTAGATGTCTTGATATGATAAAAATCCACCAACTTCCTTCACCTTTACTTCTGTGGCCCCCAACCAGCAACCCACAGTAGGAACTAAACACACTATCATACAACTCACATGTCCATTAACTTATTTGCTAACATTATTACAATGTATTACATTGTATTGTATTGCAATGCAATGCATTAACAGCAGTCGGGGCAAATTCCTTATTGGTTTCAGTAGGTAGGCTAAGGGTGAACTTACCGGCCTCTAGGTTAATATTGTGTTGTGTATTAGTCTAGTTGTGGCTCCATTCTGCCACCCCGTTCTACTGTTATCCCTCAATCTTTAAGGTTGCATCCCAAGTTGCAACATATTTCCTTTAAAGTGCACAACTTTTGACCAGAGCCCTATGGGACGATGCCATTTGCGATGCAGACTAACTCCTGCTCCCAGGGATTTGAAGATTAGAACTTTCATCCAATGTTTATAGTTCAAGGTATTCATTAATGTAGCAATTAAATCTGCTGCTGACATGTGCAGAGTGTGTGTGTGTGTGGCCCCCAACAGTAGGTCAGCTGTTACTGTATGTGTGGGGCCCCAATATTAGGTCTGCTGTTACTGTATGTGTGGGGCCCCAGCAGTACTGTAGGTCTGCTGTTACTGTATGTGTGGGGCCCTAGCAGTACTGTAGGTCTGCTGTTACTGTATGTGTGGGGCCCCAGCAGTACTGTAGGTCTGCTGTTACTGTATGTGTGGGGCCCCAGCAGTACTGTAGGTCTGCTGTTACTGTATGTGTGGGGCCCCAGCAGTAGGTCTGCTGTTACTGTATGTGTGGGGCCCCAACAGTACTGTAGGTCTGCTGTTACTGTATGTGTGGGACCTCAGCAGTACTGTAGGTCTACTGTTACTGTATGTGTGGGGCCCCAGCAGTAGATCTGCCGTTACTGTATGTGTTGGGCCCCAGCAGTAGGTCTGCTGTTACTGTATGTGTGGGACCTCAGCAGTACTGTAGGTCTGCTGTTACTGTATATGTGGGGCCCCAACAGTAGATCTGCCGTTACTGTATGTGTGCAGGCTCCAACAGTAGATCTGCCGTTACTGTATGTGGGGCCCCAACAGTAGGTCTGCTGTTACTGTATATGTGGGGCCCCAACAGTAGGTCTGCTGTTGCTGTATGTGTGAAGCCCCAAGGGGCTGTATTAGTTGACACCATGGAGAATAATGGGAAAATCCCTGTAGAGTTGCATCAGTGGTTCTAGAATAGAATAGATTCTAGAATAATTCCCTTATGAATCATGCAGCCCCAAGAGCATCTGATAGGCATCGCATGATGTACATTCTCCTAACACACCAGATCTCTCAATCAGTCACCAGTGGCATGCAAAAACACCCTTAATAACCTCACAATGAAGGTCCAAGTGGAATTGGATGAACTAGTATAAACCAAGTGCAGTTAGATTAACTAGTATAAGCCGAATGCAGTTGGATGAAGGAGTTTAAACCAAAAATGCAGTTAGCTGAACTAGTACAGACTGAGTTCTGTTGGTTTAGCATCTTGACAGATGACCATCAGTGCACATGTCATCTAGTTCTAAATTAATCTGCGGCTATGGAAAGACCAAGCCCTGACCTTTGGCAAGATTTGTGTTTACATACAAACACTTTTCTCGCCGTGGGTGTGTGTTTGCCAAAACAAGCAGAAATGCATAGGCAAACTAACTTAAAGAAACAAGCCTGTCACACACAATGACAAGGGCGTTGATGAGGACTCCAATATTAGCCTCACCTTTGACCTATATGGACCGTCCTCCTGTTGTCATCCAGTGTAGCCTTTCATACACTTCAACTAAAGCTGCAGAGACTGTTGGTGTTGCTGCTAAACAATATAGTCTTTTCAGCTCTAGTTTTACATTGACATTTTGGTCATTTAGCAGACACTCTTGTCCAGAGTGACTTACAGTTGGATCCATTCATCTTAAGATAGCTAGGTGGGACAACCACAAATCTCAGTCATAGTAAGTACGTTTTTCCTCAATAAAAGGAGCTATCAGCAAAGTCAGAGCTAGTAAGGCGGAGGAGTTACGTGCTAGTGTTGTTGCATTACTTAAGATACTCTTTGAAGAGGGAGGGTTTCAGATGGTTTTCTGAAGATGGGCAGAGACTCTGATGTCCTAGCTTCAGGGGGAAGATGGTTCCACCATTGGGGTGTTAGGACAGAGAAGAGCTTTGACTGGGCTGAGGGGGAGGGGGAGCTGTCCTCCTGTAGGGGTGGGAGGGCCAAGAGACCAGAGGTGGCAGAACAGAGTACTCAGGTTGGGGTGTAGGGTTTGCGCCTAGCCTGAAGGTAGGGAGGGGCAGTTCCTCTTGCTGCTCCGTAGGAAAGTACCATGGTCTTGTAGTGGATGCGAGCGTCGACTGGAAGCCAGTGTGGAGTGGACTGGAAGCCAGTGTGGAGTGGACTGGAAGCCAGTGTGGAGTGGACTGGAAGCCAGTGTGGAGTGGACTGGAAGCCAGTGTGGAGTGGACTGGAAGCCAGTGTGGAGTGGACTGGAAGCCAGTGTAGAGTGGACTGGAAGCCAGTGTGGAGTGGACTGGAAGCCAGTGTGGAGTGGACTGGAAGCCAGTGTGGAGTGGACTGGAAGCCAGTGTGGAGTGGACTGGAAGCCAGTGTGGAGTGGACTGGAAGCCAGTGTGGAGTGGACTGGAAGCCAGTGTGGAGTGGACTGGAAGCCAGTGTGGAGTGGACTGGAAGCCAGTGTGGAGTGGACTGGAAGCCAGTGTGGAGTGGACTGGAAGCCAGTGTGGAGTGGACTGGAAGCCAGTGTGGAGTGGACTGGAAGCCAGTGTGGAGTGGACTGGAAGCCAGTGTGGAGTGGACTGGAAGCCAGTGTGGAGTGGACTGGAAGCCAGTGTGTAGTGTGCGGAGGAGAAGGGTGACATGGGAGAACTTGAGAAGGTTGAACACCAGGCAGGCTGCAGCTTTCCAGTTCAAATATATAACAGGTTACATGGAGGACATTTGGGGCTATTGGAAAGTCCATTGCAGACTAGGGGCTGGTGTTTAGTGAGCACGTTCTTTCTCTTCCATCCGCAGCTAAATCAGTGTTGAAGGACCTTACATGGTCAAGTTGTCATCAAGCAGGCAGGCAGTGTTTATTCATAGAACCTGATGGAGATTGGGAGGTGGGGACTCTCTCTATAAAATGTTTCTCACTCTCTCTTTTTCTCTCTCTTTTTATCCCGCTCTCTCTTTCTCTCTCCTTCACTGTCTCTTTCTATCTCTCTCGCTCCGCCTCTCCTCGCTCAGCAGCACGGCTAGATCAACGTGATTTCCGTTGCATGTAGGCAGCCATATGAAGGTCTATTCAGGTCATGGTGTAACTTGGTCATGATGCTAACCTTTTGAAGACGGTAGGCGTACATTACAAGAAGTGAGCACTGTCTGTCTGCAAATAGGGCTTCCTGTATTTCACAGTGAGCCAGCAGCAGTGGATAGGTCCTTACAGGAAATTGGCCGCATCCAACAAGCACCTAACTACATTAAGGCCCTGTCCGGATGGCAGCTGTGGTCAGCTGTGTGTCTCTGCTAAAGGTGCGCGGGTCAGCTGTTTATTCACCAACACCCGCCCGCAATTGCTAATAAGCCATCCACAACCACCAGATTCATTGTAATTCTGAGGCCCACACCCAAACCTAACCCACACATATAGAAAATGCCATATAGGCTACAGTCAGTTTGACCAGTTGTAAGGAAAAAGAAAGCTGTGAAAATGACCGGACCCCAACGTGTTTCTGATAAAATGTGCATCGAAGCCCAACTGAAATCTTATGTGGTTCAAATCAAATCAAAGTTTATTTGTATATAGCGAGGCTATATACAGTAGTGAGGCTATAACAGTAACGAGGCTAAATACAGACACCGGTTAGTCAGACTGATTGAGGTAGTATGTACATGTAGATATGGTTAAAGTGACTATACATACATGATGAACAGAGAGTAGCAGTAGCGTAAAAGAGGGGTTGGTGGGTGGCAGGACACAATGCAGATAGCCCGGTTAGCCAATGTGTGGGAGCACTGGTTAGTCGGGCCAATTGAGGTAGTATGTACATGAATGTATAGTTAGTGACTGTGCATATACTTATTTTCCACCATAATTTGCAAATAAATTCATAAAAAATCCTACAATGTGATTTTCTGGATTTTTTCCCCCTCATTTTGTCTGTCATAGTTGAAGTGTACCTATGATGAAAATTACAGGCCTCTCTCATCTTTTTAAGTGGGAGAACTTGCACAATTGGTGGCCGACTAAATACTTTTTTGCCCCACTGTATGATAAACAGAGAGTAGCAGCAGTGTAAAAGAGGAGGAGGCACACAATGTAAATAGTCTGGGTAGCCATTTGATTACCTGTTCAGGAGACAACAAATATTGAAATACTATCAGATTTTATGATGAGGACAGCACCTCTATAGACGGTATCTAACGGAGCAATGCATTCTCTCAAGAAATCATGTCTCCACTCCTGTTCCCAAGTCCAAATTTAGCCTACATTTGGTTTATAATTTACCTGCAAGAATGGCTTAATTCTGCAGGAGTTATTATTAAGGCTGTGTGAGAGGTTATAGACCTACAGTCCGTGTCCAGATTTCACTTTCCATTTAACCCATCTGAACAGTAGGCTACAGTTCCTTTGACATAGGCCTATTTTAAGTCCCTTCTTGTGACGGTCAAATGTGTATAGTGTCTCACAATCACACAGAACATAGCCAGCACTGCTATCCTCCTCTTTCACCACATCTGTCCCAAACATTTCTTTTCAGGCCCTCCCTTCTCTTTATTTTCAACTCTCCTTTTGCAGCTTTTGTCTTATTGAATGAAATTTCAACCATGTCCTTAACTTTTTCTGCCTGTTTTCCGAAAGCATTTGGCGATTGGCTGTGTAGGCTATTTGGAGTGCAGCTAGGCCCAAAAGCTTCGTCTTCTGCACTAATGCCAGATAGCCTACAATAATAAAAATAAGAAGCCTGTTGATAGAAATTGCACTAGAATTATACATTGATGGATATTTTGAAGGTATTGTTTCTCTTTACATAACCTGCCTGCCACACACATCCGCCAATATTTAATGACCATGAACCCATCCGCCCCGCGGATATAACTGTGGGACTGCGGGTTATGAGTCAACCCCCTCATCACTAGTCTCTGCCTCGCTCTGTCTATTTGTCTCTGCCTCACTCTGTCTATTTGTCTCTGCCTCTCCTCCCCCGTGGGTCAAATTGTGTGGGGATGGCATCAGGCATAGGAAGGAAAATGCGAATCAGGTGACTTGCCGGTAATTCCATTTGCAAGACAGACATGCGGGCAGGCAGGCAGGCAGAGACACCTAAGAATGTGCCGATTGGTGAATAAGGAAGGTTGCTTATAATGGCTTTTTGGTTCTTAGAATCTGATATTATTATGCAATAGTTTACAGGCTGCATGCAGAGCTAGTTTGAATGTGATCTGTTGTAACTAATGAAAAGTACCCTGCTGGTAGAACTGTGTAGATGTGTTAAAGTAACATTCCACTCGAAATACAACAGGATTTTCCCACTCACTTTGTCTGAAGTCAATTCCCCAAGACAATTCTTTTCTGGAGTAATTGTGAAGAAAACCAATGCAATACAATACAACTATTATCCCTCAAGGAAACGCGTCAGAGAAATCTATTTGTTATCTTGATTTAGTTTAGTCACAACCTCATAGACAAATGAAATGCCCATAAGGTGACTCACTGTACATACAGTAACCGTACAGACAGTAGGCGGACTGCATTAAGTGGGCCCATAAGGAAGTTAAGTAGACAGGAACCAAACTTCTATTTTATGATTATGTTTGTTTAATAATAATTAACTGTAACCTGAATAGTGTGCCACAAACAAACTTCCTCCGTCTTCTGTGCTTGGTTACTACGCAAAGTGCATGGCTTAGTTATCGATCAATGATACGCACGACACGCCCACAAATACTCTCAGACGGCACGACACGCCCACAAATACACTCAGACGTCACGACACGCCCACACTGGGAGAGAGGGCTACGTATAGCTATGGCGTGGCCCAACCTTTCCAGCCAGATGGTTTTGGGTTCAAACGTAAGCTAGATTTGGCCTCTGTCGTTGATAACGTCTCACTTTCAAAGCTAGTCAATGGAAAGAGGTTTCCATTCAGAACTGATGGGCTTCTTTTTTTCTTTTTTTTAGATAAATGACTTACAACATCCTGGGAAAATAACTCTCACCCACTGCATTTCAATTAGAGACTAAGTTGAATGCAGTACAAGTCCTCTATTACACAATGTATATCTAATCGTATAGGCTACAAAGAGAGAGTGCAGTACAGTATGCTTGGGAAGGGAGATTTGTGACCCAGAGAGAGAATGGTAGACATAGTTGTGACGTACACTCTAACATACTGTACACACAGATGCCTGTTGAGAGAGTACAGTGGGCTATACTGCTGGAGGTTGAGCGTCTTGTGACCCAGAGAGAGAATGGTAGAGAGAACACAGTATGCAGCTTGAGAGGCTTGTGACCCATTTGTAGATGATGGGACAGAAGATTAGCAGGAGAGAAAATTTAAACACAGACAGAGAAATAGGGGAGAGAGGGGAGAGACAGAGAGAGAGAAAGGGGGAGGGGAGACAGAGAGGATCATGGAAAGAGAGAGAGAGGCAAAGTGCGTGTCGGGGCCAAGTAACGTCTCCGTTTTCACTTAAGAGACTGTATAAGTCTCAGGGCGGGCTAACAGTCAGCCAGCCTTGTAAATGTATCACCACTCTCTCCAAGAACAGCTGGAATAGGATGGGGGGAAACTATTCCTGGAACCTCCACATCTGGTAGTGTGTGTGGGGGGGGGGGGGGGGGGGGGGGGGAGACTCTGTGTGTGTGTGTGTGTGTGTGTGTTGGGTTCACTGGAAACACAGCCACAGTCTTGGCGGTTACAGTGCCTGTGTAAGCATTTGAGGCGAGGGGTTCAGCAGTCGTTTTTTCCCATGAAAAGCCCTGATTGATCAAGTCAGGCCAACATTTCTCAATACAAGATCGTCTTATGATATTACAGTCCCACATCTCTACATGAAGGTGTGAGCATTGGTGACATCACATACCAATAGACGGAGCAAGCAACCTCTATCTTCTGAATCTACTTCGCTAACTCTCTGTGTAGCAACCGACTTTACGACTTGAGTCATGCTGGTGTCGGTTACTACTACAAGTGTCAACAATTGACAGCTTGAGTTCAGAAAATTCCTGGTGTTGTATCCGGTTGTGCCCCACCTCCCCCTGTTGCTCTCACTAGTGCTCTTGTTATGAGTATTTTGAGGAATGTTCCTCAAGGGCCAATCAGCAGCGGGTGGTGTGATTATGACTCCTCCCCCCTTCCATTGTCTTAAAGAGACAGCCTCAGGCTCTGACTCATACTCTGTTGCCTCAGGCACAGTGGAATTTGACAGTGGAGGGAGATAAACTGACTTAGTGACCAAGACCTTGCAGAATATTGAAGGCTCCATGCTAGCTTTACCTGATGGCTCTCACTTCCTTGTTGAAGACATCTTCACTTTGATTGGTCAGATGAGTTCAATGAGGTTGTGACCTCAGCAACCCAAAATAAACTGGGCGGTTTTGGGGTTAAATCTCATTTCACTGTTGAATAGGCTAGTCAAACAGTGGCGTGGTATTCATTCATAGGCCTACTGGCAGAAACTATAAGTGAGGAAAAAATGTATTTCCTTGCTCAAGTCTGCACAGTAGGTCTATAAGTTGTTTAACTTTCCCTTACCGGATGCTGTATATGTGGGCCAATGGTGTGTGCGCGTGAGTTGACACTTGTGTGTGTCCTGTTTTGGCAACATCTTGTCCTGCACTAATTTCCTTCATTTGAAGGTTTACATGAGAAACGCACAAACAGTAGTTGCCAAGCAACAGTCTTGAGTGCATAACAAAATGGCCGTCAAGTTCTCACTGTCTGCTGAAAGACCATGAGATGCAGTAGCTCCAGTGTGTGAACGATAAGAGATAAGTCTCTCCCATGGGGAAACTCCTTCACTTCCTGTTTAGAAATGCTCCATATTGTGGTCTTTTTACCTCATATCCTGTTCCTTTATCTTTGGACTCTCACTACTGTAGCTCTTATCACACATAATTGCTGGTCCCAGAGGGGCACTACAAAACATTGTAGAGGATGTGTTCTTCTCACCAACAACTAGATATAATCCCAATCTTAATGGCCGTCAGATGACTGCCCTCTGTTGTCAGCGAGCGTTGTTGAACATGAACTAACCGAGGGAAGTTACTTAGTTATATGTTAGTTAACATCCGTCACTACTACAGACCTATTCTATCCTCTGCGTGAGCCTAATGTTATGTGGTACTAGTGTCGCATGACAGAAAATATGTATAATTAATTATTGCCCTATATTGTAAAAACTTACTGAGTCTGTATCAAGTACACTCTGTTAAACTGTCTACCTTGTATATTTTAGGCAGTCATTGTAAATAAGAATTTGTTCTTGACTGACTTGCCTAGTTAAATAAATACAACCATTTGTTTTTTAAATTACACTATAGTATAGATCTATAAAAGATGAAATGTGTCCTGTCTGTCAATCATTTACAGTTATCCTGTGTTTTTCTTCCCCTAGATGCTGCGTATACATGTGGGACAAGTCAGTTCAGGTGTGGCAACGGGAAATGTATCACCAGCCGGTGGGTGTGTGACGGAGGTGATGACTGTGGTGACAGAACTGACGAGCTGCCAGCCGCCTGCGGTGAGTAACTGACTCTTCCTCCTCTTTTACTCTTCTTCTCTCTCCTCTTTCTTTTCATACTCTTCTTCCTCATCCTTCGTCCTCTTCTTCCTCATCCTCGTCCTCGTCCTCTTCAGATAAGATAGAACTGCTAAGATGTGTCACACAGACTCTAATGTCTCTATCTGTTCATGTCTCTCTATGTCTCCAGAGGCTAAGACCTGCCTGCCCACTGAGTTCAGCTGCGGAGGCCCACTGAACAAGTGTATCTCCGGAACGTGGCACTGTGATGGCAAAGCTGACTGTGACAATGGAGCTGATGAGAAGGGCTGTGGTAAGATAACAGTACGGATGTAGGATCTTAATTTGATCACCCTGTTGCAGGAGAACTTTCCTGCAATGCAGAACATTTAACATTTGTAGTGTATTTGAAGTTTAAGAAGGCTTAGGAAGTTCGTAAATTTCCACTTTGAAATTTGACTCGAAATGTCCATTAATTATAATCCACGTAATAATTCACATTTCCGGTTGCTGCAGGATTATTTTCCTTCTGTAGCAAACTGTCTCAAATTAAGATCCTACATATTTACATTCACTAGTCTAGTCCAATAGTGTATATGCTGTAGCCAACTCTTCTATCGTTGTCATTACACTGCAGTCATCACCATACTGAAGACAAACTGTTCTGTTCAACACTGATTACCTCTGTAGTTAGTGCATGATGATGTATTCACTAACTGGTACAATCACCACATGACTATGGTCCTTGTGTCTACTCTGCACCCATTGACCCCTTAGACAAAAACCTCTCATTCTTTTAGTGACAATAACATTATTTAGAGATATAATAACATCCTAAAGGCACAATAGAGTACAAATACTGTCACCCAGTCCCAAACCTTCCATATCCCTAACCCTCCAGCCCTCGCTCTCCCTTCCTCTCTCCAGCCGCAAAGAACTGCACCGACAACGAGTTCCGCTGCTCCAACGGTCAGTGCATCGCCGTCTCCTTCGTGTGCGACAAGGACAACGACTGTTCCGATGGTTCTGACGAGACTTCCTGTCCCACCGCCACCTGCGGTCCCAACGCCTTCCAGTGTAACAACACTGTGTGTGTCCCGCGTCTCTGGGCCTGCGACGGCGACGCCGATTGTGCCGACGGTTCAGACGAGTGGCCCCAGAACTGTGGCGGGAGGGACACCAAACCGACAACAAAGCCCTGTGGGCCACATGAATTCCACTGTGGGAGTGGGGAGTGTATCCATAGGAGTTGGAGCTGTGATGGAGGCAAGGACTGTCAGGATAATTCAGATGAAACCAACTGCAGTGAGTGGAAGGGTTTTTGACCATATTCAACTCTGCTTCTGTCCTTTCTCTCTGAATTTTTTTTTTTTCCAAAGACAGAAATATGCTTATTTAGTTAAGTGTTTACAAAAACAAATGTTCATGATACTAAACTAAGGGACTCCTAAGAGAAAATCCCAATCGCTTTTTCTTTATGTGTCCATCTGTCTTGTTGTATTGTTTATCTAACCTCTGTCTCTCTCTCTGTCTCTCTCTCTCGGTAGGTCGGCCCACTTGCCAGCCAGATGAGTTTCAGTGTAATGATGGCTCCTGTATCCATGGTAGCCGTCAGTGTGACCGGCAGCTTGACTGCAGGGATCTGAGTGATGAGATGGACTGCAAGAGCGGTGAGGCTCAGCCCTAATGGACACACACACACACCCTATAGCTGTACTACACGTCTAATAATATTCTCCTCTTTCTTATTCTCCCCCCAGTGGATGCGTGTGAGGGCCCGAATAGCTTCAGGTGTAAGAGTGGGGAGTGCATCACCGTGGACAAGGTGTGCAACAGACAGAAAGACTGCCGAGACATGTCCGACGAACCTATCAGGGAGTGTGGTGAGTTGGAACCGTAGAGATATTCTGCGTCCCAAATGGCACCCTAATCCCTGTTTCGCCCGCTACTTTTGACCCTGGGCCCATAGGGAACTCCCTTTACACCCACATACCATTCAATGGAAAACAGAGGAGAGAGACCACATCCCAGCTAGGGAAATATGATGGAGACAACTAGCCAAGTGGTTCAGGCCAGTCTGGTCTGGCCAAACTAGTTATTGGTTGTAAAGAGTGAGGTGACTGGTTTAGTCTTGCCTAAGGGAAAAGGCTGTCATCATGGACATTGAGGATGATGGATGTTTCTTCTAGTTTTCTAGATAGATAGAAGAAATATAACTGATTTCCGGTCTGATTCTGCAGGCAACAACGAGTGTTTGACCAATAACGGCGGTTGCTCTCACACCTGTACCGACCTGAAGATTGGCTTCAATTGCTCCTGTCCTGCTGGGTACAGTCTGGGGAAGGACAACAGGAAATGTGAAGGTGTGTGGAAATAAACGTTAATATGGCACTGAGACTCTGAACTCAGATCAGAAGATTGTAATGACTGAGCTCTAAGTCACTATAGTGACGAGTGCCGGATAAGATCGCAGGACATTGGATTTGGATCAAATCACACTATGAATTGCCACAACTGACCCCTGACCCTATCTTCTGACCTCTAACCCGGTTTTCCTCCTCCTGTAGACATTGATGAGTGTGCTGACCCAGACACCTGTACCCAGATCTGTGTGAACATCCTGGGAAGTTACAAGTGTGAGTGTGAGGAGGGCTATGAACTGGACCCCAAGACCAAGACCTGCAAGGCTGCCACAGGTACGTGTGAGATGGAGGGACACACTAGCTAAGCTACATTCCGACAGCCACCCCAGCATACCACTTAGATGCTTGATAGATTGCTTGCTAGTGTGGATATATGAACAGAGCCTTGGGAGCAATTCTGATATAGTCTGAACGACTTTTTAAATGTGATGTAAATACAGTTAGGTAAAGTGGCAGATCTAATTGTATGTCTTCCAGGTACTGTCCCCTACCTGTTGTTCACCAACCGCCACGAGGTGAGGAAGATGACTCTGGACCGTAGAGAGTACGTCCCTCTCATCCCCAGACTGAAGAACGTGGTGGCCCTGGACATGGACATGCCTGGACACAAGATCTTCTGGTCTGACCTGTACCACAGGAAGATCTACAGGTGAGGACCTGCTGGGGGAAGGTGTGTGTGTGTGTGTGTGTGTGTGTGTGTGTGTGTGTGTGTGTGTGTGTGTGTGTGTGTGTGTGTGTGTATCTGCAAACAGACAATATACAGTATTTGTTAGTTAACAAACATCTATTTTGTCCTGCACCCTTCCCCAGCGCCGACATGAACTTGGCAGGGAACTCCTCCCACCACAACGTGGTGATTGACAGCCAGATGGAGTCGCCGGAGTGTCTGGCCGTCGACTGGATTCACGGTAACATCTATTGGACGGACAGTGTGCTCCAGACCATCTCCGTGGCAACCACGGACGGAACACGGCGAAAGACACTGATCAGCGAAGGACTGGAGAAACCAAGAAGCATCGTGGTGGACCCAGCCAATAAGTAAGAAACTTGGGATTTGATTGATTGATTTTATTAACCTTGGTTTCATCAGTATCATGCTCAATAGGGCGTTGACTGCCATGAAAAGCAAAAAGATAAATCTTCGACAGGATTCTTTTGTTGTCGAACATATTGGAATAATTGAATGAGTGAGGATCTCTTTCGCAACAAGAAACATGGCAGAAGCTCAACGTGTCTGTGTGTGTGTGTGTGTGATTTTCTCTAAAGACCTCCAGATGTTGTGCTGAAGTGTGTTCGAGGTAGGAGTTTTAACTGACGGTACTGTGTCTGTTTCCAGCTTCATGTACTGGACTGACTGGGGCAACGAGGCCAAGATCGAGAAGAGTGGGCTGAACGGAGCCGACCGCGTCGCCTTGGTAACGGACAACATCATGTGGCCTAACGGCATCACTCTTGGTAAGAAGAGTCCACTGATTGGACACTGCAATATAGTGATGTGTGATTGGGCACATTGTAATTTGCTGTCTCGCATGATTCTTATACTCGTATACAGAACAGTTGACATTTTGTGTTGTGTTATTGTTGGAAGTTCTATCATACTGTAGGTGTACATGATTTACATTCAAATACATTCAAATAATCTGCCTCGTTATCAGGCGTGGAAGCATTGTTTATAAGTGAATGATTATACAGTTGGATTTCTCTAACGCTCCCTGCCTCTGGAACAGACATGGTTAACCAGCGTCTGTACTGGGTGGACTCTAAGATGCACACCCTCTCCAGCATCGGCGTAAACGGAGAAGGACGACACACACTCATCTACAACGAGGACAAGCTGGCTCACCCCCTCTCTCTCACCGTCTTCGAGGTAAATAGGGATGGAATGTGGACATTAAGGTCTCCCTAACCTGAGTTCCATCTGGAGTATAGTTATGGGCAGGTCCTAGAGGAATTGTAGGAAGGGAAAGGGAGACTTAACTGAACCAGTAGAGTCCAGTCCATGTGGGCAATGGTTACAATCCAACCTCAGAACCTCCTCTAGATCCCTGGGTCGAGCACCATGGTCTCCCCCCTCTACCCTGGCTGTGGCCCCAGAACCTCCTCTAGGTCCCTGGGTCGAACACCATGGTCTCCTTCGCCCCTACCCTGGCTGTGGCCCCAGAACCTCCTTTAGGTCCCTGGGTCGAGCACCATGGTCTCCTTCCCCCCCTACCCTGGCTGTGGCCCCAGAACCTCCTTTAGGTCCCTGGGTCGAGCACCATGGTCTCCCCCCTCTACCCTGGCTGTGGCCCCAGAACCTCCTTTAGGTCCCTGGGTCGAGCACCATGGTCTCCCCCCTCTACCCTGGCTGTGGCCCCAGAACCTCCTTTAGGTCCCTGGGTCGAGCACCATGGTCTCCCCCCCCCCCCCCCTACCCCTGGCTGTGGCCCCAGAACCTCCTTTAGGTCCCTGGGTCGAGCACCATGGTCTCCCCCCTCTACCCTGGCTGTGGCCCCAGAACCTCCTTTAGGTCCCTAGGTCGAGCACCATGGTCTCCCCCCTCCAGCCCACACCAACCTGGCTGTGGTAGCTTTAATTAAAGGGGATTTCCAGGTTGAGTCTTATACACCAGCTCGGTTTATGAGTTTAGCCATGCAGCTAGCCAGCTTTAGCTGTATTACAGAAATCCATCCATGTAGCTGCTGAATGGAGACCAAACTGATCTTACAGTATCCAGGTCGCTATGTACTGACTATGATATGCTATGTACAGACTATGTACAGTTGGTTAACATTAAGTACTGTATGTACTGACTATGTACAGTTGGTTAACTTTCTGTACAGTATGTACTGACTATGTACAGTTGGTTAACTTTCTGTACAGTATGTACTGACTATGTACAGTTGGTTAACTTTCTGTACAGTATGTACTGACTATGTACAGTTGGTTAACTTTCTGTACAGTATGTACTGACTATGTACAGTTGGTTAACTGTGTGTACAGTATGTACTGACTATGTACAGCTGGTTAACTTTCTGTACTGTATGTACTGACTATGTACAGTTGGTTAACATTAAGTACTGTATGTACTGACTATGTACTGACTATGTACAGTTGGTTAACTGTATGTACTGACTATGTACAGTTGGTTAACTGTATGTACTGACTATGTACTGACTGTACTGACTATGTACAGACTATGTACAGTTGGTTAACTGTATGTACTGACTATGTACTGACTGTACTGACTATGTACTGACTATGTACAGTTGGTTAACATTAAGTACTGTATGTACTGACTATGTACAGTTGGTTAACTGTATGTACTGACTATGTACTGACTATGTACAGTTGGTTAACTGTATGTACTGACTATGTACAGTTGGTTAACTGTATGTACTGACTATGTACTGACTGTACTGACTATGTACAGACTATGTACAGTTGGTTAACTGTATGTACTGACTATGTACTGACTATGTACAGTTGGTTAACTGTATGTACTGACTATGTACAGTTGGTTAACTGTATGTACTGACTATGTACTGACTGTACTGACTATGTACAGACTATGTACAGTTGGTTAACTGTATGTACTGACTATGTACTGACTATGTACAGTTGGTTAACTGTATGTACTGACTATGTACAGTTGGTTAACTGTATGTACTGACTATGTACTGACTGTACTGACTATGTACAGACTATGTACAGTTGGTTAACTGTATGTACTGACTATGTACTGACTATGTACAGTTGGTTAACCTAGTTTTTCTTCCTGTCTCTCTTTTTTCTGGTTTCTCTCATTTGTTTCACAGGAGAAAGTATTCTGGACCGACATGGGTGACAGAGCGGTCATGAGCGCCAACCGCCTGACAGGAAATGACATCACTGTACTGGCGGAGGACCTGATGCAGCCAGAGGACATCATTGTATACCACAACCTCAAGCAGCCCATCGGTATGGCAACGCACGCTTTTTAAAAACATAACAAATCTTACATGAATAACTGTAATTAACTTTAAAAGCTGAATCAGGTGGTCTAACACTCACTCTCTCTCCCCTCTCTCTCCCTTCTCTCTCCCTCTCTCTCACTCTCTCTCCCTTCTCTCTCCCTTCTCTCTCCCTCCTCTCTCTCCCTTCTCTCTCCCTCCCTTCTCTCTCTCCCTTCTCTCTCCCTCCTCTCTCTCCCTTCTCTCTCCCTCCCTTCTCTCTCTCCCTTCTCTCTCCCTCCCTTCTCTCTCTCCCTTCTCTCTCCCTCCCTTCTCTCTCTCCCTTCTCTCACCCTTCTCTCTCACCCTTCTCTCTCACCCTTCTCTCTCCCTCTCTCTCCCTCTCTTCTCTCTCCCTTCTCTCTCCCTCTCTCTCCCTTCTCTCTCCCTTCTCTCTCCCTCTCTCTCCCTTCTCTCTCTCCCTTCTCTCTCTCCCTTCTCTCTCCCTTCTCTCTCCCTCTCTCTCCCATAGGAAAGAACTGGTGCACAGAGAAAAACTTTGTGAATGGAGGTTGTGAGTTCCTATGTCTACCTGCTCCCCAGATCAACCAACACTCCCCCAAATACACCTGTGCCTGTCCTGATCACATGACCCTCGGCCTGGACATGAGGAAGTGTGTGGCAGGTATGTGTTTTCCTCTGTCAAACCCTATGGAACTTTAGAGGAGAAGGTGCAACTACTGCTCTTTATACCCCTTTCCTGCAGTCAAATGACCAGATCGCCCACCTCATGGGTGGAATGTTATTCATATATTCATTATTAATCATCATTAAAATCTGTTTAAGAACAAATATTTTGTAGTTAAAAGCTAGTTCAAAAGCCAATGGATGTCAAAGTGTTAGTGTTTATCCTCATACTCACTGTTCATGGTCATTGAACCTTTTCTCAAACTAACTGACACGTTCTTGTGTGTCTAACCTCTAACCTTTGGTGACCTTTAACCCCGTCTCTTATCTCAACAGCTCCAACAACTACCGCTCCCTCCACCACTCCCAAAACTGCAGCTCCCATCCCTACCAGGGCCCCAACCAAACAGCCAGCCGGCCCCACTTCCACCACAACTACAACTACCTCAACTACCTCCTCCGGCCGCCGGGCCCAGCCTCAGGACCCTGATAGGTCCTCGACCACTCACAGTCCACAGGAAACTGCGGTCACAGGTCAAAGTGGCTATGTTGCCATGCCCAAAGTAGCTGAGGCATCACACCATACTGTGCTCTACATTGTCTTACCTATCAGTGAGTATTTTACCTTGTAGTATCAGCATAATGTCTAGTGCACTGATAAATACAGTAGTACTGTAGTAACCTACTCTCTGTTTATGTATTGACTTACGTGTTGATATACACTGAGTGTACAAACATTAGGAACACCTGCTCTTTCCATGAGACTGACCAGGTGAATGCTATGATCCCTTATTTATGTTATGTGTTAAATCCACTTCAATCAGTGTAGATGAAGGGGAGGAGACAAGCCTTGAGACATTTGAGACATGGATTGTGTACGTGTGCCATTCAGAGGTGAATGGGCAAGACAAATGTTTAAGTGCTTTGAACGGGGTATGGTAGTAGGTGCCAGGTGCACCGGTTTGAGTGTGTCAAGAACTGCAATGCTGCTGGGTTTTTGACTCTCAACTGTTTTCCGTGTGTATCAAGAATGGTCCACTAACCAAAGGACATCCAGCCAACTTGACACAACTGTGGGAAGCATTAGAGTCAACATGGGCCAGCCTCCCTGTGGAAGGCTTTCAACACCTTGTAGGGTCAATGCCTGACGAATTGAGGCTGTTCTGAGGGCAAAGGGGGGTGTAACTCAATATTAGGAAGGTGTTTCTAATGTTTTGTACACTCAATAAAACACATATCATTGTAAAAGTTAAACTAGCTTTACCTACCATACTTTATCAACAACAACAATTACAACAAGAACTGACCTTTGACCCCCTATCTCCTCTCTCCAGTGATGATGTGCCTGGTGCTGTTTGGTGCAGTGTTGCTATGGAGACACTGGAGGCTGAAGAACACCAACACCATCCACTTTGACAACCCCGTGTACCAGAAGACCACAGAGGACGAGTTGCACATCTGTAGAAACCACAGCCAGGACGGATACACCTACCCACAGGTACTGTCACCTAGCAACCCACCAAGCAACCCAGTCACTGTCTTATTACTTATGTAGACTACACGTGTCACCAGGGTTAGAGTTCATTCCATTTAAATTCTCATACTGTGTTAAGATCAATTCCATTTCGATTAAGTGAAATAATGGGATGAATTGCCCATTGTTTTCCTATGTGGAGTTGCAATCCACTTGACCCCAATCCTGCAGGTGTTCTGCAGTGGCTAACAGAAAGCATGTGACCGTTGATTATGGTATAGCCTATGAAATACTGCATGTAGTGGTTTTCAGTGTTGTGTGACTTTGTGTTTATGGTTATTTTCTGTCTCCCCTCACAGAGACAGATGGTGAGCCTGGAAGAAGACCTGGCATGACTAGTAGAAGAAGAAGAACAAGTGGATATGAAGAATTGTATTTAAAGAGAGATTTTTGTTTGAAAAAGTGACAAACATAAACCGATGGAGGTCATTTTAACCCTAATGCTACTGACACGTCCTTTCCAATCCTATGATGATGACCTCATCTCGATGACCTAAGTTCCTGGCTTCCTGTTCCGAAGATTCCGTTCCGACCTCAACACTGTGCTGCCATCCAAGACGAAGAAGAAGGAAAAAAGAAAACTCAGAAAGAATAACTTGGTTGCCGTGGAAACCCACCCCCCAAAAACAAGGAATGGAAGAAGAAGAAACATATTACAAACGGAATCACAACAAAAAAATGACTTGGTAGCGTTGATGTCTCAACACAACCCTGAAGAGAAAAAAAACATCTGGAGGCCATTTTGTCAAACATCGGAAGGACTTGAAAATGAAAGAGCACAGTAAATGCACAGTTGGACTGTCGTCCGTTCTTTCATAATGTAAGACTTCTTACCTAGGTGGCCTGGTCCCAAATGTATGTATTTTAGGCTAACTCCTCGTCAGAGAGATTAATAAATGTCTAAGCACATAAGCACAAGATTTGGTACCAGGCTAGGTCCTGGACCTTGGCCTCTTTGACACAAGGAAGTTCAAAATGACAACCATCTACACACAGCTTCAACCTTGTTTGTTTTTGTTACATATCACTTAGCAGCTCTTTTGTAAATGAGTGTACATTTGGCTACTTAATGTAAAATAGGCAAACTTTTGTTCTAATGTTGCATAAGATTGTGCATAGCACTGTACAGAAGGACGTCTCCTACACTTCCAACCCATTTGATTCTTGAGTTCAGTTGGATCCACTTCCTTTGTCAGCCTGACGAAAGCACTAGAAAACACAATTAGCACGACATGAAGGATGTGTTGAAGATTGTGGGTTTTAAAACAGGCTGCAGTCAAAAAGCTGTCTTGTCATATCTTTTGAAGCTCGAAAACGGTACCTAGTTTGTAGTTTATGGTGTACTTAACAATGGACATTGAGACCTCTGGATGGCCTTACCATCTGACATTGACACATGCACGTGCCTAGTACTTAGCACAGAACATCACCACATCTTAAAGTGGAGACTTTCCCAGGGGGGACATTGAACTATGGTGTGACACTACTCTGAGCTGAAACGTGTGAGTTGTCGGCCTACTCTGAAGATGTGAGTGTGCGCCCTACTCTGAGAAAACGTGTGTGTGTTGTCGGCCCTACTCTGAGATGGAAACGTGTGAGTTGTCGGCCCTACTCTGAGATGAAACGTTGTGAGTTGTCGGCCCTACTCTGAGATGAAACGTG
>NC_034193.2:51576472-51611780 GCF_002021735.2 Oncorhynchus kisutch | reverse complement strand
TTTTCTCATAGATATTACGTTAGAGTGGTGGATGCTGTTAGATGGTAACGTTATCACCTCTTTGACTGTGTTGCAGATAATGATGGCTGTGTGTTTGTGCTGTGTTTGTTCTAGTTGCCGAACCAGTAACCGGAAGAGCCTCATTCTAACCAGTACATCACACACTCTCCCTCGACCACACTCACCTCTCCCTGGACACATAGGTAAGGCAATTGGTTATAATTAAGCGTTAAGACGTGAGGGGGTGTGGTATATGGCCAATATACCACGGCTAATGGCGGTTCTTACGCACGGCACAACGTGTGCCTGGACACAGCCTTAGCCGCGGTATATTGGCCATATATCACAAACCGCTGAGGTGCCTTATTGCTATTATAAACTGGTTACAACGTCATTAGAGCAGTAAAAAGAAATGTTTTGTCATACACATGGTATATGGCCTGATATACCACGGCTATCAGCTAATCAGCATTCAGGGCTCAAACCACCAAGTTTATATTAACAGTTAATACTGTATTTACAGTGATGTATAATGGGCCAGTTTGGTTCTTTGTAGATCATTTGGTAGAGCATGGGTGCTTGTAACGCCAGGGTAGTGGGTTCAATGTCCAGAACCGCCCATACTTAAAATGTGTGCATGCATGACTGTAAGCTGCTCTGTATAAAAATGTCTGCTAAAATATTAAATATTATAATGGCACTTCATGTATGTTCCCTGTTCTCCACAGGAAGTAGTCCATGGACAGCCCAAGGAACTTCTCCCCAGTGGCCCTGCCCACTTCTCATTTGCCTCCTCTAGAAGGTAAATAGCGTTTGGAATACTCAATACATCTGCTGTTTCCATATAAAGAGATTATATCAAGTTATATAAGGGATTCAAAACCAGGTAACGCTCTTGGCAGGTCCCTTTTTATCATCCTATAATCTAATCTAGCAGCCATATCTCTAAATCAGGTAATCCTACAACAACCAAAAAGCCTTGGCTACACTGCATAAACAAACACATTGTCATACCAATACCGCCATAGTAGCAATCAACTGGCCATTCTTTTTTGAAGGAATATTTGTAGTTTTGTGGGCAGGCAGGATAGTAGAGAGAAGAAAGACAGAGAGAGTTGCTGAAATAGCAGTATGTGAACCCCTGCTGGATGTGAACCCCTGCTGGATGTGAACCCCTGCTGGATGTGAACCCTGCTGCAGCCGTAAATGTGCTCCAGAGGCAGTGGCTTAGACCACTAGACCCCCTAGGCCTCAACTGACTGTTAGTTTAGTTAAGCAGTGACAATATTCCAGTGGCACACACACAGTGAAGGGAATTCATTTACACCCTTATACAGAGACACTTTCCCCTCTTTGCATTCCCCTGTCACACGGCATGACAAAGTGTTGTGTGTGTGTGTGTGTGTGTTATGTGCGCGCACAGATGGATGGGCCTCTGAGTGCCAGGATGTAGCCAAAACCAACATCATCATGACTCCAGCCAGTGTCAGACAGATAGAAGGACCCACAGGAGAGGAGATGAGAGGGAAGAGAGGAGAGAGAGAGAGATATGTGTACAGAGGACCCCAGGGAAGCAGGAGGAAGGAGGAATTATTGGCACAAACTGCAATTTCCAGGAGTGTGAAAGAAAATGTGGAACATTAAGCTCTCTACCTGTTTGAGACAGACAGGAACATACCTTTCTGCTCTGGAAACTGTATGACGCAATTCTTCTGCTCTCTTCCTACCCCCCCCCCCCCCCCCCCCCCCCCCCCCCCCCCCCCCCCCCCCCCCCCCCCCCCCCCCCCCCCCCCCCCCCCCCCCCCCCCCCCCCCCCTCTCTCTCTCCCTCTATCTCTCTCTCGCTCTCTCTCTCTCTCTACTAACCCTATCTCTCTCTCTCTCTCTCTCTCCTCTCGCTCTCTCTCTCTCTCTCCTCCCACCCTAACGCCTATCTCTCTCCTTCTCTTCTCCATCCCACCCTACCCCTCAATCCCGACGCTCTATCTGCAGGGCGGACGGTCGGAAGATGGTCCCTGGCCTCTCTCCCCTCCTCTGGATATGGCACCAACACACCCAGCTCAACGGTAACTACAACTGACCCATTTTTACACTGATGGTAAAATGTGTAAGAACAACAATCTCTAATGACAAGTTTTCCTTATTATCATTTATTGTCTTACCTATTTATGGTGTTTTATCTGTGTCTGAAACGGACAAAAGGAAACTCAAATAAAAGACTAAAATCATTGTAATAACTCCTCCATTTGAACACCACATTCTAGAGGTCCTTTCATATTACCAACATGATATGATCTAGCAGCATGGAGCTGTTTGGCCTTATTATCAGAGTTACTGTTCGTTTCCTCAAGGCAGTTCCATTGCTTCATGCCTTGGTCCCTGATTTGAGTAGACTTGACAGTTGAAAGCAGGACAGAGGAAAAACGATCCAGTCTTTTTCTTCATAATAACCACCATATAACTGTTAAAGGCGCAATCTGCAGTTCAAACCATAATCAGTGGAAGTAATAATTGCAGATTGCTCCTTTAAGTCATGAGACATCTGATAGGGCGAAACTTGTTTTTTATTCTAGCTCTCATTCATGCAAATTACATTAGTGAAACTTGACATTCCATGCATGAATATGTATTTATACGCTAGAATGTATTTCTATATATTAAATGTTTCCCTGCTTGGTATGGCAAGATGCCATTAGGAAACTCATGTTCTGTGGAGTTGATGTTCTACTTGTTTTGTTCTGCTTTTAAAATGATTACACGGCACACTAGCAGCCTTCTGGTGCCATGTGCAGGTACACACACACACACACACACACACACACACACACACACATTTACAGACAGACACACACACACACACACACACACACACACACACTGGCAGACACACACACACACATTTACAGACACACACACTGACAGACACACACACACTGACAGACACACACACAGACAGACACACACACACTCACTGACAGACACACACTCACTGACAAACACACACTCACTGACAGACACACACTGACAGACACACACTGATAGACACACACACACACTGACAGACACCGACAGACACACACACACTGACAGACACACACACTGACAGACACACACACTGACAGACACACACTGACAGACACACACACAGACAGACACACTCACTGACAAACACACACTCACTGACAGACACACAGACAGACAGACACACACACTGACAGACAGACACACACACTGACAGACACCGACAGACACACACACACTGACAGACACACACACTGACAGACACACACTGACAGACACACACACAGACAGACACACACACTGACAGACACACACTGACAGACACACACACTGACAGACACACACACTGACAGACACACACACTGACGGACACACACACTGACAGACACACACACTGACAGACATACACACTGACAGACACACACACTGACAGACACACACTGACAGACACACACACAGACAGACACACACACTGACAGACACACACACTGACAGACACGACAGACACACACACAGACAGACACACACACTGACAGACACACACACTGACAGACACCGACAGACACACACACACACACTGACAGACACACAAACTGACAGACACACACACTGACAGACACACACTGACAGACACACACACAGACAGACACACACACTGACAGACACACACACTGACAGACACACACACTGACAGACACACACACTGACAGTCGGTGTCTGTCAGACATACACACTGACAGACACACACACTGACAGACACACACACACACACACACAGACAGACACACACACTGACAGACACACACACTGACAGACACACACACTGACAGACACACACACTGACAGACATACACACTGACAGACATACACACTGACAGACACACACACAGACAGACACACACACTGACAGACACACACACTGACAGACACACACACTGACAGACACACATTGACAGACACACACACTACCCCCCCACCCCTCCCACACACGTACCAAAGCCTTTCCCTCTATAATTTGTGCTGTAAATCTCAGCTGAATAGTTAAAAGGCACCTTCCCGCTGGTGAACATGGATCTATCCCATAATACTACCCATGGAGAACGGAACTAAAAATAAACCAGCGGCTCAGATCAGATCGCTTGCTAAGATGTACATTCAGTACCTGATTTATCACTGTGGCTGATGACTTGGCTCAAAGAGAACGTGTGTGTGTGTGTGTGTGTGTGTGTGTGGGAGATAATAAAGTAGAAACAGAAAGTCAACCAGTCTTAAAAACATGTTATCTCATCCTCTATCCATTGCTATCATTCAGTTAGCTAAACTGAGTGATGGAGTGAGGTATGGAATGAGGGATGGAGTGAGGGATGGAATGAGGGATGGAGTGAGGGACGGAGTGAGGGATGGAGTGAGGGATGGAGTGAGGGATGGGGGATACAGACAGAGATAGAAAGAGAATACAGAAAGAGTCAATGAAGAGTGAAATGTGTGTAAGAGAGAGAGGGGGGATACAAAAAAGAGGAAAAGAACGAGGACACACCCACAAACACCCCCCCCCCCCCCACACACACACATCCACACACACCCACACAAACACACCCCCACACACATCCACATCCACACACACCCACACAAACACACCCCCACACACATCCACACACACACCCACACAAACACACCCCCACACACCTACTCACCCACCCACACACACACAAACACCCCCCCACACACGCAGGGAGGGGATGAGGACAGAGCAGATGAAAGGAGGGGATGAGAACAGAGGGGATGAGAACAGAGGAGATGAAAGGAGGGCAGAGGAGATGAAAGGAGGTGAGAGGAGATGAAAGGAGGGGAGAGGAGATGAAAGGAGGGCAGAGGAGATGAAAGGAGGAAGAGGAGATGAAAGGAGGGGATGAGGGGAGAGGAGATGAAAGGAGGAGAGGGGAACAGAGGAGATGAAAGGAGGGCAGAGGAGATGAAAGGAGGGGAGAGGAGATGAAAGGAGGAGAGGAGAACAGAGGAGATGAAAGGAGGGCAGAGGAGATGAAAGGAGGGGAGAGGAGATTAAAGGAGGGGAGAGGAGATGAAAGGAGGGGAGAGGAGATGAAAGGAGGAGAGGAGAACAGAGGAGATGAAAGGAGGGCAGAGGAGATGAAAGGAGGGGGAGAGGAGATTAAAGGAGGGGAGAGGAGATGAAAGGAGGGCAGAGGAGATGAAAGGAGGGGAGAGGAGATGAAAGGAGGGGATGAGGGGAAAGGAGATGAAAGGAGGAGAGGAGAACAGAGGAGATGAAAGGAGGGCAGAGGAGATGAAAGGAGGAGAGAGGAGATTAAAGGAGGGGAGAGGAGATGAAAGGAGGGCAGAGGAGATGAAAGGAGGGGAGAGGAGATGAAAGGAGGGGATGAGGGGAGAGGAGAACAGAGGAGATGAAAGGAGGGCAGGAGGACAGAGAGAGACACATTTAGACCCAACCAAATCATGAGAAAACAAAACGATAATTACGTGACACATTGCTATCTCTCCTTCCTTGTATCCCTCTATCCTCCTTCCTCATCCTCTCATCTCCCTATGTGTTCAATTGATAATGGTGATGTGCATTTAGCAATTTGAAGTGGTTTGGATTGGAACCAGAAGTAGGCCTGGTTCTAATGGATTTCATGGCAGAAATCATTGTTTAACCTCCCAACACACACACACTCACTCACTCACTCACTCATTCACAAACGCACGAACACACACCACTATTTCCCCATCCCTATGGGAGGCGTGTTCATTAAAGCCCTTGATTGATCCAGCCTGGTTTTTCCTGTAGCTCTAGAACAGAAAAACACATTTGTTTAAGAGTAGGGTCTGCTAGTGCTAAGACCCCTGAGGCTCCACTTTAGCTTGTTGACCAGTTTTAGTTTTCAGTCTCTTAGACTTGGTCTATTTTCTCTCTCTCTTCATCACACTCTTTCTCCCCCCCCACTCTCTTTTCATCACATTTTTTGTTTTGTGATATTGACGTTTGTCCAGCAGCCTAGAAGCTCTGCATCGAACACATTAGTTGAACAATAAAGGCTTATTAACGCTTGAGGGCTCACTCTCTCTACCCCTCTCACTTCCACACTTTCTCTCTCTCTCTACCCCTCTCACTTCCACACTTTCTCTCTCTCTCTACCCCTCTCACTTCCACACTTTCTCTCTCTCTCTCTACCCCTCTCACTTCCACACTTTCTCTCTCTCTCGCTCTCTGTCTGTCTCTCTCTCTGTCTCTCTGTCTCTTTCTTTTATGAAACACATCATGAGGTATGATTGTTTCTTGCTGTTGACCTTTCTAATTACTCTCTCCCTTCCTCCTCCTCCCGCTCCCTCTCTCCCCCTCCCACCCCCTCGCTCCTGCTCTCTCCTCATGTCTTTCCTCTCTCCCCCAGTCCTCCTCCTCGTCACAGGAGCGGCTGCACCAGCTGCCCTTCCAGCCCACCATGGATGAGCTGCACTTCCTGTCCAAACACTTCGGCAGCACCGAGAGCATCACCGACGACGACGGGGGCCGCCGCTCGCCACACGTGCGCCCCCGCTCCCGCAGCCTCAGGTTAGAGGGGTCAAGGGTCAGGGACAGGGGTGCGGATACTAGTTTCGCCCTGTGTATCTCCTCGAAGCTTTATACACAAGCTTTATACACAAAGATATGAATACAAACCAATCTCCTAACAAACTCCTCTGCTTTACAGTTGCTCTCTCTCTCTCTCTCTCTCTCTCTCTCTCTCTCTCTCTCTCTCTCTCTCTCTCTCTCTCTCTCTCTCTCTCTCTCCATCTCTGTCTCTCTCTGTCTCTCTCTCTCTCTGTCTCTCTGTCTCTCTCTCTGTCTCTCTCTCTGTCTCTCTCTGTCTCTCTCTGTCTCTCTCTCTGTCTCTCTCTCTGTCTCTCTCTCTGTCTCTCTATCTGTCTCTCTCTTTCTCTCTTTCTCTCTTTCTCTTTCTCTCTCTCAGCATGCCCCTCTCTAGAGTTCCCTGTGGTCTTTATTCACGTCAGTATCATCCAGGCGGTCTCCAGAGTGCATGTGTTTCTCCATTAGCTTGTCCTCCTCTCTTCTGTCTCCCAAGTGATGAGTCCATGGAGACTTCTAGACCAGACTAAAATATCTGCTCCACACACAGCAGACCTGGGTTCCAAATAATGTACATTTTCTTTCAAGAACTTTATCTGCGATTGATTAAACTTGTCTGACGCAATGGAACCAATGGAGTAGTCCCAAAAGTGTATGCCCCAGCCATCTGGCACTCCAGGAAGCTCCAAGTGTTAAACATATCTTAAATACTATTTGAACCCAAGTCTTGTATTAGTGCTTGGCATGGTTGCATGTAGCTTGTTGGGGTCTGGCGGTCTCCTCTCTTGATACACTGTAGAATGGCGGAGTAACTTCCTGTGTCTTTAACAATGCTCCTTCTTGATTGAGGAGTGGGGTCCTAATTAGTGCATCCATTAGAGGGAGATGGAGTGTTCAAAATTCCTGATTGGTTGATTTTAGAGAGAGACTAAAAGTGATGCTATCTCTGATTGGCTGATTTACATAATGTACAGACAGGGATCCACACGTACGCGCACACACACACACACACACACACACACACACACACACACACACACACACACACACACACACACACACACACACACACACTGGGTCCTGGATGCTGCAAATTAAGCCTGCATTCAAGTGAAACATAAAAAAATTGATTGTCTATCACTCTTTCTTGTCAATCTGCCTCTCTGTCTCTGTCTCATTCTCTCTCTTCAGCCCGGGGCGCTCACCGTCTTGCTATGACAACGAGATAGTAATGATGAACCATGTCTACAAGGAGCGCTTCCCCAAGGTCAGTACACATACACACACACACACACACACACACACACACACACACACACACACACACACATACACACACACACACACACACATACACACACACACACACACACACACATACACACACACACACACACACACACACACATACACACACACACACGCACAACTCGTACACAGAAATGCACACACGTATGCAGGTACGCATACACACGCGCGCAGATGCGCACACACACACACACACACACACACACACAGTGGCCCTATCCCATAACATTAATGGGACTTGAAGCAGTGCTAACTGCAGTGTCACTGACTACCTGCACAGTTTTACTTGCTTCTGCATAAAAACACAACAAGATGGTTGCAACCATCGCACCCCCAAAATGGAGACTGACATGTCATGCAGTAACTGATCCAAAATGGCCCCAGAGAGCCATTTAGACAGAGCCCAGCGCAGTGCAGTTTCTCTCTCTAATACAGCTTATCTCCCCGTCCACTGTTGCAACCACTTCTGGCTTTGTGTTGACCGATATCAATGACTTACAGGCTGTATGACAGGCAGGCAGCCGCTGTGGTAAAGCTGCAAACCAAACAGAAGCAGACAAACAGAGAAAAGGCATTACTCACATCACATACTATAGTAGTTCAAACACTAAGGTACGGAGAGATTTATTTGGATTCTGCAGTTTGCTGATGGTGTCTGTTTGTTTGACTATATTGCTAGTCTCCCACTAGAATACTGATCAGATGGACTTCACATGGAGCTCAATGGGTGGGTGAACCACGCTCGCGCGTTAAGTATCCTTACCTGAGTCCTGAAGACTTGTGTTGGCTCCTAGGCTTTAGCTGAACACACCAACACAATCCTGAGGCTGGTAAAAGGCCTGGGTTCGAACCCCATCGGTCCTGTATTGATAATATGTAGTCTATGCTGTATATCTGTCAACTGCCCAGATGAAGGAACATTGATAGCTTCTCCCCCGAAAGGCTTTATCTCAGTTGGTTAACACTGTCTTGTGGCCTGGGTTTGGACCCCAGTCACTCACCTGTAGTGTATTTTACCATGTTGTCCTCTCCTCCCAGGCTACAGCCCAGATGGAGGAGCGTCTGTCAGAGTTCATCCAGAACTTCTCCCCGGAGAGCGTGCTGCCGCTGGCTGACGGGGTCCTCAGCTTCATCCACCACCAGATAGCAGAGCTGTCCAGAGACTGCCTGACCAAATCACAGGATGGACTCATCACAACGGTGTATTTCTTTGAGCTGCAGGAGAATCTGGAGAAGATGCTCAACGACGTGAGTCATCATGCAGAGTTGCAAACACATGAGGACGCACATACACAACACATATACATGCTCACATACACAACACATATACATGCTCACATACACAACACATATACATGCTCACATACACAACACATATATATGCTCACATACACAACACATGTACATGCTCACATACACAACACATATATATGCTCACATACACAACACATATATATGCTCACATACACAACACATGTACATGCTCACATACACAACACATATACATGCTCACATACACAACACATATATATGCTCACATACACAACACATGTACATGCTCACATACACAACACATATACATGCTCACATACACAACACATATATATGCTCACATACACAACACATGTACATGCTCACATACACAACACATATATATGCTCACATACACAACACATATACATGATCACATACACAACACATATACATGATCACATACACAACACATATACATGCTCACATACACAACACATATACATGCTCACATACACAACACATATACATGCTCACATACACAACACATATACATGCTCACGCACCCCTAGTCCTCTTCTGGTCTTCCAAAGTAACTGTCATTCAATTTTATTGGTGCAGAACCTATTAATTGCTAAGAATTTGTTTATCGCTGTCCCTGGTGCTGAAGCCCTCTCTCTCTCTCTCTCTCTCTCTCTCTCCCCCTCTCAGGCCTATGAGCGTTCTGAGAGCTCTGAGTTGACCTTCGTCACTGAGCTGGTCAAAAAGCTCTTCATCATCATATCTCGTCCCGCCCGGCTTCTGGAATGTCTGGTGAGCTCTATTACAGGGACGATGAATGTTCAGGCTGCAGCTCAGACACTCTGGAGACTCTATTCTAGAGCACCTGGTTCAAATGGGTTTCAGAGCAGTTCACTCTCTAAATAGATCATTGAGTTAGAAATATGTGGAATTGTTGCAATAGCTTGTGAGTGGGCAATATATGCTGTACTATCATCCCTTAATTGACATGTTGAATAATTTTTTCATATAAAATTATGTCATATTGCGCTAATTCCCCTAATTTGGAAAGTGTGTTAACTACCTTGTACAAGCTTGAATTTTCAACACATGAACATCTTTTTACCTCAGATTGGTGATGTTAATATCAAGATTATACTAAATTCATTTTGCTTTTAAAAAAAGTTGCTGGCCACAAACAAATCCACGTATTTGATCCACGCACTGAAATGAAACCCCTGTCACTTTGTAGGTCTACCTGTGAGATGATGATTCGTTGAAATGTTCCAGTCAAAACAGTGTTGTTTCCTTTTCGTATTGGCCATCTACTGTAAACGTGACACAACGAGATGAGTTGAGGAATGGCTACTACAGGGTCTCATCTATCGACAGGTAGTTTACCCAAGTTAACTGTGGTTTTATCTTTTAGTAGAGCGCAAACGGTACGCGTCACCCCGGTTATTGTCCCAGTTCCATTGATCTTTATAGACAATAGTGATGTGATTCATTTGCGCTAGCTTTTGAATACAGTAGAACAAGCCAATCAAAGTGTAGAGTGGCTGCTTGGTAAATGTTGGTGTGTGTGCAGTTTATAAGCAACTTATTTAGCTAAATAGAACTAATCTGAACACAAGTGTGACATATGTATGTGTAGGGAGTAATGTTTTTTTTTGGCCTTCAAAATATCACAACTTATTTCAGCATATTGATTATGAATTTGGACATTTAAAAACAAATTCATAATCAACAACAGGTAGCAGGAACAGTAACATTTTCAACTTATGTTTTAGGAATGTAAATGATACTTTCCGCATCATTTTTCAACAGGATTCTACTTAATCACCTAAAAACTAATGAATGAACCCCAAATCGTGCTTTGGTTTATTGATTTTGATAATATAGCTATAATCGTGAAAAATATGTTTGTTTTGCCTACTATTCCAAATGGCACCCTATTCCCAATATAGTGCACTACTTTAGACCAGAACTCTGGTCCCAAATGGCGCCCTATTCCCTATATAGTGCACTGCTTTAGACCATACTCTGGTCCCAAATGGCACCCTATTCCCTATATAGTGCACCACTTTATAACAGAACCCTGTGGTCCCAAATGGCACCCTATTCCCTATATAGTGCACTACTTTAGAACAGAACTATGTGGTCCCAAATGGCACCCTATTCCCTATATAGTGCACTACTTTAGAACAGAACTATATGGTCCCAAATGGCACCCTATTCCCTATATAGTGCACTACTTTAGAACAGAACTCTGGTCCCAAATGGCACCCTATTCCCTATATAGTGTACTACTTTAGACCAGAACTATATGGTCCCAAATGGCACCCTATTCCCTATATAGTGCACTGCTTTTGGACCAGGCCCCCATAGGGCTCTGATCAAAGGTAGTGCACCATGTAGGGAATAGGATGCCATTTGGGACACACAAACATTCCATACTGTTCATCCCCTTTAATCTGTCTCCCTCTCTCATTTTTCCCTGTAGCTAAATCAACGATACTAGAAGCTAACTTTATGACAGATTGTGCGGTGTATTTAACCAAAACACATCCCTTGTTTTCATAGATATAGGTCAAAGATGTCTTTATATGAGTCATTACATACACAGCATTAAGTTAAATGCCTAAGGATATTTTCCTAACTGTAAAACGTCCACCCACATACAGTGCTGCCATGGGCCAACACCTCATTCAATGACAGTTGAAATGAACTCCTCCAACTGTCCAGTTGACATTCAAAGCTATATGTACATAAGTCACTGGAGTGTCCCTGGATTTACACACTCTGATTGATGGCTTCCCCTGCCTGTCAAACGCTTGGTCCCACCTCCTTCTGCTGTTGCGTCTCATCTTCCCGTTGCCAGGGCGACCAGCGGAAGAGGTCGATAGGGTCAGGCTGGATGCTTCTGCTTGTGTCAGTTATATGAGAGAGAGAGTGAGAGGGAAGAGGTAGACAAGGATGGAGGGAGAAAGAAAGTGAAATGGAGGGGGGAGAGAGAAAGCGATAGAAGGAAAGATGTAGGGAAGGATGGAGGGAGAGACAAAGGAAAATGCAGAGGAGAGATGGAGAGAGAGAGGAGAATGAAAGAGGTAGGGAAAGGTGGAGGGAGAGAGAACGTGAATTGGAGGAGAGAGAGAGGGGGGTTCAGTTCATTTGGCATTCTAGTCACAGTCTCCTCTGATTTGGTGAAATGTCAGAGCCATGGTGGAAGAACATTATCTCACATAGAGGTACATAGAGCAGAGCAGAACTCTGTGCAGAGAGCTTCACTCCCACAGAATCCAGTACAAGACTTATATTAGTCTTATATTGTGTCTCTAATCTATGATCACTCCACTCATCATAGTTGGCAATCCAGGGAACTTTGTAAATTTACTCAAAGAAATATAATCTATTATATTCCTTCTATTTCTATGGGTTCACTCCTCTGATCTGTATCTTAGTTGGCAAGGCCAGGGAACAGTTGATCATCGGAACACTGAAACCAGGAAATGACCTTCCCCTCCCAGCCCCAGGTGATCTGGTTTCTAATAACAGTGTTATATCCCTCCACAAAGGGTGAATGAAAGAGATGCCCAGAGGACAGACTAAAAGGCTATGTTAATCAGCTGTAGGGCTTATTGGAGCAGCAATTCAAAGTTATGACCATGTTAGTAGCCAGCAGTTTATTAGCTCATTATTTCAGCCTGTAGGATTCCCCAGTTAAACTCAAAACAGCACACTTACAATACCATACACAATGGCAGTCGATGTGGCAGATTTAGTCTGTTACACTCTATATTGTCCCCCCTCTGCTCAATACCACAGACAGTACTGTCAATATTGTCCCCCCTCTTCTCAAGATCACAGACAGTACTGTCAATACTGTCCCCCCTCCTCTCAATACCACAGCCAGTACTGTCAATATTGTCCCCTCTCTCAATACCACAGACAGTACTGTCAATATTGTCCCCCCTCCTCTCAATACCACAGACAGTACTGTCAAAATTGTCCCCCCTCCTCTCAATACCGGCGGCAGGGTAGCCTAGTGGTTCGAGCGTTGGACAAGTAACCGAAAGGTTGCTGGATCGAATCCCTGAGCTGACAACGTAAAAATCTGTCATTCTGCCCCTGAACAAGGCAGTTAACCCACTGTTCCTAGGCCATCATTGAAAATAAGAATTTGTTCTTAACTGACACATTGTCCCCCCTCCCCTTCATGTACAGGAGTTCAATCCAGAAAAGTCAATACTACATCAAGTTTATGTGGCAGACTGGCAGCTTTTGTGTAACTGTGTATATGGTTCCTTGTCTTCCCCCCCTCTCTGTAGGAGTTCAACCCAGAGGAGTTCTATCACCTGCTGGAGGCAGCGGAGGACCACGCCAAGGAGGGACACCTGATGAAGACGGACATCCCTCGCTACATCATCAGCCAGCTGGGTCTGACCCGGGACCCTCTGGAGGGTGAGACACACACACATTTAATGAAGATGGATACTCCTTGTTACGTCAGGACACTCTAGAGCCCTCAACTCTGGAACCGCTTGGTTTTATTCCTTTCTTCTCCTCCAATCAGGGACTGATTTAGACCTGGGACACCAGGTGGGTGGAATTAATTATCAGGGAGAATGGAAAACCAGTAGGCTCCGGACCTCGTTGGGTAAGAGTGTAATACCCCTAGACTAGAGGGTGAGTAAGGGTGGGGGAGGATGAGAGGGAAGAGAGGAACGGAAAGAGAAATTGAGGGTTGGGACAGACCAGGGACCCTCTGGAGGGTGAGAGAGAAGGATGAGAGGGAGGAGGAGAGAGAGAGGAAGAGAGGGAAGAGATGAATGGAAAGAGACAGATTGAAGGCTGGGACAGACCAGGGACCCTCTGGAGGGTGAGAGAGAAGGATGAGAGGGAGGAGGAGAGAGAAGAGAGGAACAGAAATAGACAGATTCAGATGGCTGGGACAGACCAAGCACCCTCTGGAGGGTGAGAGAGAAGGATGAGAGGGAGGAGGAGAGAGAAGAGAGGAACAGAAATAGACAGATTCAGATGGCTGGGACAGACCAAGCACCCTCTGGAGGGTGAGAGAGAAGGATGAGAGGGAGGAGGAGAGAGAAGAGAGGAACAGAAATAGACAGATTCAGATGGCTGGGACAGACCAAGCACCCTCTGGAGGGTGAGAGAGATGTAGGAGAGAGGAGTAGAGGGGAGGTTTAATGAAGAAGAGAGTAAGGAAGAGAGGGATGAGAGGAATAAAAAGAGACATGCAGACAGCTGGGACTGACCTGCGACCGTGTGGAGGTTGGGATGGGGGGTGAGATACAGTAGACGGAAACAGAAAGAGACAGATTTAGGGCATCATGTACCTGTAGAAGCCAAACAAGAGAAAATGAAAGATTGATGGTTGAGATTTCTCTACCCACATTTTGACAGCCACACTCCCCTCGGGTGTTTATTATAGGTAATTAACTATAAAGCTAGCAGAAATAACCTTAGAGAAAACAATACATTTTGGCATGAGAAAAACAACAGCATCTTGGCATTGTAGCATGTGGGCAGGGATCCATCTGTCAGCTAGCCTGGTCCCAGCTCTTGTCATTGTCACACTGAACCTTGGCAAGACAGCACAAACAGACCTGGGACCAGGCTACATGTAGACATTATTGAGATGCAGAGAGAACTCCCTTTACTGATTATGAAGCCGGTCGCAGCACTGCACTCACTGTCATTAATCTACACCAGCCCCCAAACTCCTTCTCTGACTCCTTCAATTCATTCCAGCTCCACTTCTCACAGTGGCAAATCCATCACAAGCTGTTCATTGAACTACTCAATGTAAATGGGTTAGAAAGACTATTCAGAATCCGACTGGCTCCTCTTTGTCAGCTACCTTCAGTCTGGTTGAAGAAATATGAGTTTGGGTTTTAGTGGGTTGTCACAATGTGACACTTTTTACAAACCACCTCTTGGTTTAGCACCTTTCTGTTTTTCACCCACACAAATATTCACAGCTTTATCTCTCTTTCTCTCTCACACACTCTCTCGTCTTCCCTCCCTCTCTCAGTTCCCCAAACACAACCATTTCGTTTTTAGAAATGTTGTTACCAAGGTGACAAGAAGATATATTATTTTCACATCACTTTATGTGACATCTAATTCAAATTAACGAGATGCTTACTTAAAGGTGCAATGCAGCCGTTTTTATCTCAATATCAAATCATTTCTGGTAACAGTGAAGTACCTTACTGTGATTGTTTTTAATTAAAATAGTTACAAAAATAATTATTCTTCGCAAAGAGCACCGTCTGGAAGTGGTGTGAGTGGGGAGGGGAAAACTGAAAATGAGCTGTTATTGGTCTATTAACTCATTTACCGGCTCCATCCTACCAAAACAGTCAGCCGGTCGTTTCAAACAGCTCTAACACTAACTTTTTCTCCAACTTCATAGTGTGGAAATATATATATTGCTTTGGAAAGTATTCAGACCCCTTGACTTTTTCCACATTTTGTTATGTTCCAGTCTTATTCTAAAATGTATTAAATAGTTTTTCCCCTTATCATTCTACACACAGTAGCCCATAATGGAAAAGCAAAAACAGCTTTTTTAGATTTTTTTTGCAAATGTATTTAACAATAAAAACTGAAATATCACATGTACATTACTGTTCAAAAGTTTGAAATTAAATCTTAGAAATGAAATCATAGAAATGTCCTTGTTTTTGAAAGAAAATCACATTTTTGCCCATTAAAATAATATAAAATTTATCAGAAATACGTGTAGACATTTTTAATGATGAAATTGACTGTTGTAGCTGGAAACGGCAGATTTTTTTATGGAATATCTACATATGCGTACAGAGACTCATTATCAGCAACTGTGTTCAATGGCACGTTGTGTTAGTTAATCCAAGTTTATCATTTTAAAAGGCTAATTGATCATTAGAAAACCCTTTTGCAGTTATGTTAGCACAGCTGAAAACTGTTGTTCTGATTAAGGAAGCAATAAAACTGGCCTTCTTTAGACTAGTTGAGTATCTGGAGCATCCGCATTTGCTCAAAATGACCAGAAACAAAGTCTATCTTCTGAAACTCGTCAGTCTATTCTTGTTCTGAGAAATGAAGGCTATTCCATGCGAGAAATTGCCAAGAAACTGAAGATCTATGTAGATATTCCATTAAAGAAATCTGCAATTTCCAGCTACAACAGTCAATTACATAATTAAAAATGTCTACACTGTATTTCTGATCAATTTGATGTTATTTTAATGGACAAAAAAAATCATTTTCTTTCAAAAACAAGGACATATCTAAGTGACCCCAAACTTTTGAACGGTAGGGTACATACTGTAAGTATTCAGACCCTTTACTCAGTGCTTTGTTGAAGCACCTTTGGCAGTGATTACAGCCTCGAGTCTTCTTAGGTATAACGCTACAAGCTTGCCAAACCTCTATTTGGGGAGCTTATCCCATTCTTCTCTGCAGATACTCTCAAGCTCTGTCAGGTTGGATGGGGAGCATTGCTGCACAGCTATTTTCAGGTCTCTCCAGAGATTTTCTGTCTGGGCCACTCATCAAGGACATTCAGAGACCTTCGCCCCAGTCTGAGGTCCTGAGCACTCTGGAGCAGGTTTTCATCAAGGATCTCTCTGTACTTTGCTCTGTTCATCTTTGCCTCGATCCTGACTAGTCTCTCAGTCCCTGCCGCTAAAAAACATCCCCACAGCATGATGCTGCCACCACCATGCTTCACTGTAGGGATGGTGCCAGGTTTCCCTGCCAGGTTTCCCTACAGTTCAATCTTGGTTTCATCACACCAGAGAATCTTGTTTCTCATGGTTTGAGTCCTTTAGGTGCCTTTTGGCAAATTCCAAGCGGGCTGTTATGTGCCATTTACTGATTAGTGGCTTCCATCTGGCCACTCTACAATAAAGGCCTGATTGGTAGAGTGCTGCAGAGATGGTTGTCCTTCTGGAAGGTTCTCTCATCTCCACAGAGGAATTCTGGAGCTCTTTCAGAGTGACCATTGGGTTCTTAGTCACCTCTCTGACCAAGGCCCTTCTCCCCTGATTGCTCAGTTTTGTCAGGGGGACAGTTTCAGGAAGAGTCTTGGTGGTTCCAAACTTTTTCCATTTAAGAATGATGGAGGCCACTGGGTTTTTGGGGACACTCAATGCTGTAGACATTTTTTGGTACCCTTTCCCAGATCTGTGCCTTAACACAATCCTTCTCGGAGCTCTATGAACAATTCCTTTGACCTCATGGCTTGTTTTTTGCTCTGACATGCTGTGAGATCTTATATAGACAGGTGTGTGCTTTTCCAAATCATGTCCAATCAATTGAATTTACCACAGGTGGACTCCAATCAAGTTGTAAAAATATCTCAAGGATGATGAATGAAAACAGAATGCACCTGAGCTCAATTTTGAGTCTCATAGCAAAGGGTCTGAATACTGATGTAAATGTAGAGTCTCATAGCAAAGGGTCTGAATACTGATGTAAATGTAGAGTCTCATAGCAAAGGGTCTGAATACTGATGTAAATGTAGAGTCTCATAGCAAAGGGTCTGAATACTGATGTAAATGTAGAGTCTCATAGCAAAGGGTCTGAATACTGATGTAAATGTAGAGTCTCATAGCAAAGGGTCTGAATACTGATGTAAATGTAGAGTCTCATAGCAAAGGGTCTGAATACTGATGTAAATGTAGAGTCTCATAGCAAAGGGTCTGAATACTGATGTAAATGTAGAGTCTCATAGCAAAGGGTCTGATTACTGATGTAAATAAGGTATTTCTGTTTTTTGTTTTTATTACATTTGCAAAAATGTCTAAAAACCTGTTTTCGCTTTGCCATTGTGGGGTATTGTGTGTATATTGATGAGGGAAAACATTTATTTAATCCATTTTAGAATAAGGCTGTAACGTTACAAAATGTGGAAAAAGTCAAAGGGTCTGAATACTTTCCAAAGGCAATGTATATATAAAACATGGAAATCCCGTATTTGACTGCACTGGGCCTTTAACATATTTGCATTTATTTGTTCAGCACTCTCCCCCTTATCCAGAGTGACTCACATGTCAAAGTGATTGTGTTATTGTAGAGAAAAACCTAAACAACCCTCTTTAAAGGGAATTGCCATTGCATTGCTCAGGCTGTAACACAACGAAATGTGGAATAAGTCACTTTCTGAAGGCACTGTATGTATACACAATGCTATTGATCTGCAACAATACACACCAGATACTGTATTGAGTGTTAAATCATGTGTTTTTGTCCAGACATTGTGAGCATGGACAACTACTATGACAGTGAAGGTCTCCACACCCCAGAGCCAGACGATTCTGCAGAGGTGAGGACCCTCCATATCTAATGATAAATACACTCACAGACACACCAGATCAGAGGTGAGGACCCTCCATCTCTAATGAGAAATACACTCACAGACACACCAGATCAGAGGTGAGGACCCTCCATCTCTAATGAGAAATACACTCACAGACACACCAGATCAGAGCTGAGGACCCTCCATCTCTAATGAGAAATACACTCACAGACACACCAGATCAGAGGTGAGGACCCTCCATCTCTAATGAGAAATACACTCACAGACACAACAGATCAGAGGTGAGGACCCTCCATTTCTAATGAGAAATACACTCACAGACACAACAGATCAGAGGTGAGGACCCTCCATCTCTAATGAGAAATACACTCACAGACACAACAGATCAGAGGTGAGGACCCTCCATTTCTAATGAGAAATACACTCACAGACACACCAGATCTCTCTTCAAGTAGTATCTAGCTTAAGTTGGACTTGACTGAGCTTGCCTGCTTGTTTATGTAGGGGAAGATGAAAGCCATGAAGCCGCCAAGTGAAGAAGACTTTCAAACCATCAAGCTGATCAGCAACGGAGCATATGGGTGAGTAGAGTCTGGTCAAAGCAATATGAATGACTATGCATTTCATGTACATCACAAAGTCCTCACATTCATTCAAAGACATGAGGCTCCATGTAGATTTCTCTGACCATCTAATTTTACCACAACCATACCCTTGGCTTCTTGCACCTCTACCCTTTACCCATCTCCCTCCTCCCCCTCTCTCCCCTCCTCCCTCCTTGTCCACTCCCCTCTCTCCCCTCCCTCCTTCTTCCCTCCTCCTTCCCTCCTCCGTCAGTGCGGTGTACCTGGTACGTCACAGGGAGACCCGTCAGCGTTTTGCCATGAAGAAGATCAACAAGCAGAACCTGATCCTGAGGAACCAGATCCAGCAGGCCTTCGTAGAGAGAGACATCCTGACCTTCGCTGAGAACCCCTTCGTGGTCTCCATGTTCTGCTCCTTCGAGACTCGCAGGCACCTCTGCATGGTCATGGAGTATGTTGAAGGTCAGTGGGTTTCTGAGGAAACTGTACTACTTTAATGGAATTACAATAAAGGCTTCATAGGGTGTCCCAAGAAACTTCACATATCTTACACTTTGCTCTTTCAAAGTTCTCTCCGTTCTGATCTTGTTCACTTCCTTTGAGGTGAGAGAGTTTCTCAGGAAACCCGGTTGGATTTCATCCTCATTCTGGAAAGTAGTACTCTCCATTCTGCCATGGTTCATTTGCCCTTCGTGGTATCTGATAGGACTGGCTAGGTGAAAGCACTATGGTGGAAACCAGCGGGGAGGGCGGCTCATAATAATGGATGGAGTGATGTAAATGGAATGGTATCAAACACATGTTTGATGTGTGTGATATCATTCCATTCCAAACATTACTATGAGCCCGTCGTCCTCATTTAAAGTTCCACCAGACAAATCAAATCAACGTTTATTTGTCACGTGCGTCTAATACAACAGGTGTAGACCTTACAGTGAAATGCTTACTTACAGGCCCTAACCAACAGTGCAATTTTGTAAGTAAAAAATGTGTATTAGGTGAACAATAGAAAAGTAAAGAAATAAAAACAACAGTAAAAAGACATTTGAAAATAACAGTAACGAGGCTATAACAATAGTCAGGCTATAACAGTAACGAGGCTCTATACAGTAGTCAGGCTATAACAGTAACAAGGCTATATACAGTAGTCAGGCTATAACAGTAGTCAGGCTATAACAGTAACGAGGCTATAACAGTAGCGAGGCTATATACAGTAGCGAGGCTATATACAGTAGTGAGGCTATAACAGTAACGAGGCTATAACAGTAACGAGGCTATATACAGTAGTCAGGCTATAACAGTAACGAGGCTATATACAGTAGTCAGGCTATACCAGTAATAAGGCGATAACAGTAACGAGACCATAACAGTAACGAGGCTATAACAGTAACGAGACTATAACAGTAATGAGGCTATAACAGTAACGAGGCTATAACAGTAATGAGGCTATATACAGTAGTGAGGCTATAACAGTAACGAGGCTATATACAGTAGTCAGGCTATAACAGTAACGAGGCTATAACAGTAACGAGGCTATATACAGTAGTCAGGCTATAACAGTAACGAGGCTATATACAGTAGTCAGGCTATAACAGTAACGAGGCTATATACAGTAGTCAGGCTATACCAGTAATAAGGCGATAACAGTAACGAGACCATAACAGTAACGAGGCTATAACAGTAACGAGACTATAACAGTAATGAGGCTATAACAGTAACGAGGCTATAACAGTAATGAGGCTATATACAGTAGTGAGGCTATAACAGTAACGAGGCTATATACAGTAGTCAGGCTATAACAGTAACGAGGCTATAACAGTAGTCAGCTAATAACCGTATCGAGGCTATATACAGTAGTCAGGCTATAACAGTAACGAGGCTATAACAGTAGTCAGGCTATAACAGTAGTGAGGCTATAACAGTAACGAGACTATAACAGTAACAAGGCTATATACAGTAATGAGGCTATAACAGTAGCGAGGCTATATACATTAATGAGGCTATAACAGTAGTGAGGCTATAACAGTAACGAGGCTATAACAGTAGCGATGCTATATACATTAATGAGGCTATAACAGTAGTGAGGCTATAACAGTAACGAGGCTATAACAGTAGCGAGGCTATAACAGTAGTGAGGCTATAACAGTAACGAGGCTATAACAGTAACGAGGCTATAACAGTAGCGAAGCTATAACAGTAGTCAGGCTATAACAGTAGTGAGGCTATAACAGTAACGAGGCTATAACAGTAGTCAGGCTATAACAGTAGCGAGGCTATAACAGTAACGAGGCTATAACAGTAGTCAGGCTATAACAGTAGCGAGGCTATAACAGTAGCGAGGCTATAACAGTAACGAGGCTATAACAGTCGTCAGGCTATAACAGTAGTGAGGCTATAACAGTAACGAGGCTATAACAGTAACAAGGCTATATACATTAATGAGGCTATAACAGTAGTGAGGCTATAACAGTAACGAGGCTATAACAGTAGTGAGGCTATAACAGTAACGAGGCTATAACAGTAGTGAGGCTATAACAGTAGTCAGGCTATAACAGTAACGAGGCTATAACAGTAACGAGGCTATAGCAGTAACGAGGCTATAACAGTAACGAGGCTATAGCAGTAACAAGGCTATAACAGTAACGAGGCTATAACAGTAACGAGGCTATAACAGTAACGAGGCTATAGCAGTAACGAGGCTATAACAGTAGTGAGGCTATAACTGTAACAAGGCTATAACAGTAACGAGGCTATAACAGTAACGAGGCTATAACAGTAACGAGTCTATAGCAGTAACGAGGCTATAACAGTAGTGAGGCTATAACTGTCACGACTTCTACCGAAGGTAACTCCTCTCCCTGTTCGGGCGGCGCTCGGCGCTCGGCGTCGCCGGTCTACTAGCCGCTACCGATCCCTTTTTCTTTTTCTGGTTGTTTTGTCTGTGTTCCTTTTCTCACCTGGTTTTCAATTGCTTTGATTTCTGTTGGTATATAGGGCACCTGTTACCTGCCGTAATTCGTGCAGGATTAGACTTGTGTGTATTGCACTCGATTATATTTGATGTTTGTTGTTTTTTCGCTATTACGCACGTGTATGTAAAGTGTCGGAACTGTGTTTGTTCCTCCGTGTGTTTGCACGAGTATTCGAGAGCGTAGTTTTGGGATTTTTTTCTGTGCCGTTTGTATTGGTGGACTATATTATTAAAACACGCTTCTCAGACATCCCTGCTCTCCTGCGCCTGACTCCTACACCTCTCACCAAGACACATGTTATCACAATAACAGTAACGAGGCTACATACAGTAGTGAGGCTATAACAGTAACGAGACTACATACAGTAGTGAGGCTATAACAGTAACGAGACTATAACAGTAACGAGGCTATAACAGTAGTGAGGCTATAACAGTAACGAGGCTATAACAGTAACGAGGCTATAACAGTAGTGAGGCTATAACAGTAACGAGGCTATAACAGTAGCAAGGCTATATACAGTAGTGAGGCTATAACAGTAGTGAGGCTATAACAGTAGCGAGGCTATAACAGTAGTGAGGCTATAACAGTAACGAGGCTATAACAGTAGTGAGGCTATAACAGTAACGAGGCTATAACAGTAACGAGGCTATAACAGTAGTGAGGCTATATACAGTAGTCAGGCTATAACAGTAACAAGGCTATAACAGTAACGAGGCTATAACAGTAGCGAGGCTATATATAGTAGTGAGGCTATAACAGTAGTGAGGCTATAACAGTAACGAGGCTATAACAGTAACGAGGCTATAACAGTAACGAGGCTATAACAGTAGTGAGGCTATAACAGTAGCGAGGTTATATACAGTAGTGAGGCTATAACAGTAGCGAGGCTATATATAGTAGTGAGGCTATAACAGTAGTGAGGCTATAACAGTAGCGAGGCTATATATAGTAGTGAGGCTATAACAGTAACGAGGCTATAACAGTAGCGAGGCTATAACAGTAGTGAGGCTATAACAGTAGCGAGGCTATATACAGTAGTGAGGCTATAACAGTAACAAGGCTATAACAGTAGCGAGGCTATAACAGTAGTGAGACTATAACAGTAGCAAGGCTATATACAGTAGTGAGGCTATAACAGTAACGAGGCTATAACAGTAGCGAGGCTATAACAGTAGTGAGGCTATAACAGTAGCGAGGCTATATACAGTAGTGAGGCTATAACAGTAACGAGGCTATAACAGTAGCGAGGCTATAACAGTAGCGAGGCTATAACAGTAGTGAGGCTATAACAGTAGCGAGGCTATAACAGTAGTGAGGCTATAACAGTAGTGAGGCTATAACAGTAGCGAGGCTATAACAGTAGTGAGGCTATAACAGTGGTGAGGCTATAACAGTAACGAGGCTATAACAGTAGTGAGGCTATAACAGTAGTGAGGCTATAACAGTAGTGAGGCTATAACAGTAGCGAGGCTATAACTGTAGCGAGGCTATATATAGTAGTGGGGCTATAACAGTAGTGAGGCTATAACAGTAGCGAGGCTATATACAGTAGTCAGGCTATAACAGTAACGAGGCTATAACAGTAGTCAGGCTATAACAGTAGTGAGGCTATAACAGTAACGAGGCTATAACAGTAACAAGGCTATATACAGTAATGAGGCTATAACAGTAGCGAGGATATATACATTAATGAGGCTATAACAGTAGTGAGGCTATAACAGTAACGAGGCTATAACAGTAGCGATGCTATATACATTAATGAGGCTATAACAGTAGTGAGGCTATAACAGTAACGAGGCTATAACAGTAGTGAGGCTATAACAGTAGTCAGGCTATAACAGTAGTGAGGCTATAACAGTAACGAGGCTATAACAGTAGTCAGGCTATAACAGTAGCGAGGCTATAACAGTAACGAGGCTATAACAGTAGTCAGGCTATAACAGTAGCGAGGCTATAACAGTAGCGAGGCTATAACAGTAACGAGGCTATAACAGTAGTCAGGCTATAACAGTAGTGAGGCTATAACAGTAACGAGGCTATAACAGTAACAAGGCTATATACATTAATGAGGCTATAACAGTAGTGAGGCTATAACAGTAACGAGGCTATAACAGTAACGAGGCTATAACAGTAACGAGGCTATAACAGTAACGAGGCTATAGCAGTAACGAGGCTATAACAGTAACGAGGCTATAGCAGTAACAAGGCTATAACAGTAACGAGGCTATAACAGTAACGAGGCTATACCAGTAACGAGGCTATAGCAGTAACGAGGCTATAACAGTAGTGAGGCTATAACTGTAACAAGGCTATAACAGTAACGAGGCTATAACAGTAACGAGGCTATAACAGTAACGAGGCTATAGCAGTAACGAGGCTATAACAGTAGTGAGGCTATAACTGTCACGACTTCTACCGAAGGTAACTCCTCTCCCTGTTCGGGCGGCGCTCGGCGCTCGGCGTCGCCGGTCTACTAGCCGCTACCGATCCCTTTTTCTTTTTCTGGTTGTTTTGTCTGTGTTCCTTTTCTCACCTGGTTTTCAATTGCTTTGATTTCTGTTGGTATATAGGGCACCTGTTACCTGCCGTAATTCGTGCAGGATTAGACTTGTGTGTATTGCACTCGATTGTATTTGATGTTTGTTGTTTTTTCGCTATTACGCACGTGTATGTAAAGTGTCGGAACTGTGTTTGTTCCTCCGTGTGTTTGCACGAGTATTCGAGAGCGTAGTTTTGGGATTTTTTTCTGTGCCGTTTGTATTGGTGGACTATATTATTAAAACACGCTTCTCAGACATCCCTGCTCTCCTGCGCCTGACTCCTACACCTCTCACCAAGACACATGTTATCACAATAACAGTAACGAGGCTACATACAGTAGTGAGGCTATAACAGTAACGAGGCTATAACAGTAGTGAGGCTATAACAGTAACGAGACTATAACAGTAACAAGGCTATAACAGTAGTGAGGCTATAACAGTAACGAGGCTATAACAGTAACGAGGCTATAACAGTAGTGAGGCTATAACAGTAGTGAGGCTATAACAGTAACGAGGCTATAACAGTAACGAGGCTATAACAGTAGTGAGGCTATATACAGTAGTCAGGCTATAACAGTAACAAGGCTATAACAGTAACGAGGCTATAACAGTAGCGAGGTTATATACAGTAGTGAGGCTATAACAGTAGCGAGGCTATATACAGTAGTGAGGCTATAACAGTAGCGAGGCTATATATAGTAGTGAGGCTATAACAGTAGTGAGGCTATAACAGTAGCGAGGCTATATATAGTAGTGAGGCTATAACAGTAACGAGGCTATAACAGTAGCGAGGCTATAACAGTAGTGAGACTATAACAGTAGCGAGGCTATATACAGTAGTGAGGCTATAACAGTAACAAGGCTATAACAGTAGCGAGGCTATAACAGTAGTGAGACTATAACAGTAGCGAGGCTATATACAGTAGTGAGGCTATAACAGTAACGAGGCTATAACAGTAGCGAGGCTATAACAGTAGTGAGGCTATAACAGTAGCGAGGCTATATACAGTAGTGAGGCTATAACAGTAACGAGGCTATAACAGTAGCGAGGCTATAACAGTAGCGAGGCTATAACAGTAGTGAGGCTATAACAGTAGCGAGGCTATAACAGTAGTGAGGCTATAACAGTGGTGAGGCTATAACAGTAACGAGGCTATAACAGTAGTGAGGCTATAACAGTAGTGAGGCTATAACAGTAGCGAGGCTATAACTGTAGCGAGGCTATATATAGTAGTGGGGCTATAACAGTAGTGAGGCTATAACAGTAGCGAGGCTATATACAGTAGCGAGGCTATAACAGTAACGAGGCTATAACTGTAGCGAGGCTATATATAGTAGTGAGGCTATAACAGTAGTGAGGCTATAACTGTAGTGAGGCTATAACTGTAGCGAGGCTATAACAGTAGTGAGGCTATAACAGTAGTGAGGCTATAACAGTAACAAGGCTATAACAGTAGCGAGACTATAACAGTAACGAGGCTATAACAGTAACGAGGCTATAACAGTAACGAGGCTATAACAGTAACGAGGCTATAACAGTAACGAGGCTATAACAGTAGCGAGGCTATAACAGTAGTCAGGCTATAACAGTAGTGAGGCTATAACAGTAACGAGGCTATAACAGTAGTCAGGCTATAACAGTAGCGAGGCTATAACAGTAGTGAGGCTATATATAGTAGTGAGGCTATAACAGTAGTGAGGCTATAACTGTAGTGAGTCTATAACTGTAGCGAGGCTATAACAGTAGTGAGGCTATAACAGTAGTGAGGCTATAACAGTAACGAGGCTATAACAGTAGCGAGACTATAACAGTAACGAGGCTATAACAGTAACGAGGCTATAACAGTAACGAGGCTATAACAGTAGTGAGGCTATAACAGTAACGAGGCTATAACAGTAACGAGGCTATAACAGTAGTGAGGCTATAACAGTAGTGAGGCTATATACAGGCTATAACAGTAGTGAGGCTATAACAGTAGTGAGGCTATAACAGTAACGAGGCTATAACAGTAGTGAGGCTATATACAGGCTATAACAGTAACGAGGCTATATACAGGCACCGGTTAGTCGGGCTGACTGAGGTAGTATGTACATGTAGGTATGGTTAAAGTGACTATCAATATATGATAAACAGAGAGTAGCAGTAGCATAAAAAGGGGGGGCGGGTGGTGGGTGGCGGGACACAATGCAGATAGTCCGGGTAGCCAATATGTGCAGGAACCGGTTAGTCAGGCTAATTGAGGTAGTGTGTACATGAATGTATAGTTAAAGTGACTACACATATATGAATAACAGAGACTAGCAGCAGCGTAAAAGAGATGTTGGGGTGGGAGCGGGACAATGCAAATAGTCTGGGTAGCCATTTGATTACCTGTCCAGGAGTCGTATGGCTTGGGGGTAAAAGCTGTTGAGGAGCCTTTTGGTCCTGGACTTGGCGCTCCGGTACCGCTTGCCGTGCGGTAGTAGAGAGAACATTCTATGACTGGGGAGGCTGGGGTCTTTGACAATTTTTAGGGCCTTCCTATGACACCGCTTGGTGTAGAGGTCCTGGATGGCAGGCAGCTTAGCCCCAGAGATGTACTGGGCCATACGCACTACCCTCTGTAGTTGCCGTACCAGGCAGTGATGCAACCATGCTCTCGATGTTGCAGCTGAAGAACCTTTTGAGGATCTGAGGACCCATGCCAAATCTTTTTTGTTTCCTGAGGGGAAATAGGCTTTGTCATGCCCTCTTCACGACTGTATTGGTGTGTTTGGACAATTCTAGTTTGTTGGTGATGTGGACACCAAGGAACTTGAAGCTCTCAACCTGCTCCACTGCAGCCCTGTCGATGAGAATGAGGGGCATGTTTGGTCCTCCTTTTCCTGTAGTCCACAATCATCTCCTTTGTCTTGATTATGTTGAGGGAGAGGTTGTTCTTCTGGCACCATCCGGCCAGGTCTCTGACCTCCTCCTTATAGGATGTCTAGTTGTTGTCGGTGATCAGGCACTGTTGTGTCGTCTGCAAACTTAATTATGGTGTTGGAGTCGTGCCTTGCCACGCAGTCGTGGGTGAACAGGGAGCACAGGAGGCGACTGAGCACACACCCCTGAGGGGCTCCAGTGTTGAGGATCAGCGTGGTGGATGTGTTGCTACCTGCCCTCACTACCTGGGAGCGGCCCGTCAGGAATTCCAAGATCCAGTTGCAGAGGGAGGTGTTTAATTCCAGGATCCTTAGCTTAGTTATGAGCTTTGAGGGTACTATGGTGTTGAACGCTGAGCTGTAGTCAATGAATAGCATTCTCACATAGGTGTTCCTTTTGTCCAGGTGAGAAAGGGCAGTGTGGAGTGCAATAGAGACTGCATCATCTGTGGATCTGTTTGGGCGGTATGCAAATTGGAGTGGGTCTAGGGTTTCTGGGATAATGGTGTTAATGTGAGCCATTACCAGCCTTTCAAAGCACTTCATGGTTACAGACGTGAGTGCTACAGGTCTGTAGTCATTTAGGCAGGTTGCCTTAGTGTTCTTGGGCACAGAGACGATGGTGGTCTGCTTGAAACATGTTGGTATTACAGACTCAATCAGGGACATGCTGAAAATGTCAGTGAAGACACCTGCCAGTTGGTCAGCACATGCCAGGAGAACATGTCCTGGTAATCCATCTGGCCCCGCGACCTTCTGAATGTTGACCTGTTTAAACGTCTTACTCACGTCGGCTACGGAGAGCGTGATCACACTGTCGTCTGGAACAGCTGATGCTCTCATGCATGCCTCAGTGTTGCTTGCCTCAAAGCGAGCATAGAAGTAGTTTAGCTTGTCCGGTAGGCTTGTGTCACTGGGCAGCTCTCGACTGTGCTTCCCTTTGTAGTCTGTAATAGTTTGCAAGCCCTGCCACATAAGACGAGCGTCGGAGCCGGTAAAGTACGATTCAATCTTAGCCCTATATTGGCACTTTGCCTGTTTGATGGATTGTGGAGGGCATAGCAGGATTTCTTATAAGCTTCCGGGGTAGAGTCCAGCACCTTGAATGCGGCAGCTCTACCCTTTAGCTCAGTTCGAATGTTGCCTGTAATCCATGGCTTCTGGTTGGGACTGTGTCTAACGAACACCACTTTTGGAAACTTAAAAACATCTATCCTATCTATATAGGGGATTGACCGAGGGCCAGAGATTCAAATAACTGTCAAGTTGTTATTTTACCATAGTCAAATCAGTTGTAGAAAGTAAAACGGGGTCACTTCCCACAGCAGCCCTAGCCAAACCATCTTCCTTAATGTTAGGTGCTCGAGGGCAACTCAACATACTCAACCCAACTATATAGCAGAAAGCAGATTGCTTTTCTCCTGATTGTTAGTGTTCAGAGTCAGCCTACAGACACAGCCAGGCATGAAGAGTAGTGTGTGAGTCAGATGGGACTCTGCCAAACATAGGTTTACCAGGCCAAGGAGAAGGGGAGAAACAACCTAAGACAAACGACCACAGATAGTGCCGACCGACACTGTGAAATCCTTTAACCCCTTCAGACTGACTCTCAGGCTGTGCCCCATTCTCTTCCCAAAGGGTATAGAAGTGCACACTTGCACATTGCCCGTCGTAAATTGAACAGCGTTGTTGTGGTATAAGCTCTGTCTGTAGGTCAATGAAGTCCCCACCATTGTTTGAATCCATGACAGAAAGTGTGTACAAGTTCATTCTTTAGGAGCAGAGTAGAGAACCGAAGCATAATCCATGTCTAACCAACCATGTTGTGTTCCTATAGGGGGAGACTGTGTCTAACCAACCATGTTGTGTTCCTATAGGGGGAGACTGTGTCTAACCAACCATGTTGTGTTCCTATCGGGGGAGACTGTGTCTAACCAACCATGTTGTTCCTATAGGGGGAGACCGTGCCTAACCAACCATGTTGTGTTCCTATAGGGGGAGACTGTGTCTAACCAACCATGTTGTGTTCCTATAGGGGGAGACTGTGTCTAACCAACCATGTTGTGTTCCTATAGGGGGAGACTGTGTCTAACCAACCATGTTGTGTTCCTATAGGGGGAGACTGTGTCTAACCAACCATGTTGTGTTCCTATAGGGGGAGACTGTGTCTAACCAACCATGTTGTGTTCCTATAGGGGGAGACTGTGTCTAACCAACCATGTTGTTCCTATAGGGGGAGACCGTGCCTAACCAACCATGTTGTGTTCCTATAGGGGGAGACTGTGTCTAACCAACCATGTTGTGTTCCTATAGGGGGAGACTGTGTCTAACCAACCATGTTGTGTTCCTATAGGGGGAGACTGTGTCTAACCAACCATGTTGTGTTCCTATAGGGGGAGACTGTGTCTAACCAACCATGTTGTGTTCCTATAGGGGAGACTGTGTCTAACCAACCATGTTGTGTTCCTATAGGGGGAGACTGTGTCTAACCAACCATGTTGTGTTCCTATAGGGGGAGACTGTGTCTAACTAACCATGTTGTGTTCCTATAGGGGGAGACTGTGCCACTCTGCTGAAGAACATCGGGGCGCTGCCAGTGGAACTCACCAAAATGTACTTTGCAGAGACCGTGCTGGCACTGGAGTACCTACACAACTATGGCATCGTGCACCGAGACCTCAAGCCTGACAAGTGAGTGGGCTGCACTGCCACCCTGACAATCCCCTGGTGGATTGGAGGTTTTAAATTGCTTTCACACTATACAATATTCACCATAAATGTAATTTCTTAGCAACATTGGGGATATCCTCTAACAATATTAAGTCAAAATGTGTGTTCTGTGAAAGGTTCTAGGAATACAGGCTCCTATAACTCCTACAGGCTCCTATTGGTCATTAATACCAGTGGAGGCTGGTGGGAGGAGATATAGGAGGACGGGCTCATTGTAATGGCTGGAATGGAATAATGGCTGTTCCTGGTGTTTGCTTTGCAGTTGATATCTAACAGCCCATGTGTTGTTCCTGTTTCCACCAGTCTTCTGATCACCTCTATGGGCCACATCAAGCTGACCGACTTTGGCCTGTCTAAGATGGGTCTGATGAGCCTCACCACCAACCTGTATGAGGGACACATCGAGAAGGACGCACGCGAGTTCCTGGACAAACAGGTAGATCGATTGATTGGTCAGTCAATCAATCAGTCAGTTAGTCAGTCGGTCAGTCATGATCAGTCAGTCACTCAGCTAATCAAACAAACAATGAATCATATTGTGAGAGGTAGTATACAGCCAACTTCTCAATGAAGAGCCAATCACATACAGTATGTTAGAAACTCTGTAGATAGCCTACAGTCATGACAGTTGCGTGAGTGAGTTGAATTCAGCATGCGTCAACGGATTGAGAATCTCAAAATAACCTTGCCAAGCAAGAGGAATACACACAGTCACTAATAATGTTTACCATACAGACTGAATCATCATAATGTCTCGAAATAAATACAATTCTGGTTCCTTTTTATTTTGCAATTACAGTTTATTGTTTACGCAGGTTTGGAATTTAACTCCCCATATGAATAAATTATGCTGTTAGGCCAGCAGCAATACAGTGTCTTCTCCAGCGGTAGGGCATCTAGCCTGGTTAAACCAGACTGAATACTGTGTTGTTTCACATAGAGGTAGAAAGAGGACTCTAGATGGATATAACCTGCTTTAGCATGGACATTGCATGGACACTTGACGTATTTGATACCATTCCACCTATTCTGTTCCAATCATTACCATGAGCCTGTCCTCCACAATTAAGGTGCCACCAACCTCCTGTGCTCTACAGCGTATCAGCGTGCACCCAAGATGTTGCCGTTGTTGATTATGCTTATTGTGCATTACTGTTGAACCAAAAGATGACATGTAACAAAGATGAAATGAAATGGAAACAATTAAATATGTGTATTAAATAAAATGATAATGTATGTTGATGCTATTACTATGCACAATATCTAATTCTGTTGCAATATGATAACAATAGCCTAATATATTCAACATGCTGTAAACTATTGTCTTTTAACAGTAAAAAATGTTTTCATTCTTATCACCCTAGTAATTATGACACACCCCTCACTATTGTCATTGGTTGCACTAATTGCAGTGTTTGTCTACATAACCTGGTTCAAGCATTCATGACATGACCATGAAGAAGGCACAGTGATGCTGAAACGTTGGTGGTTGACCCAATAAATTACTGGGAGCTTGTGTGTAGAGTGTGCAAATCTCTTTATTAAATTTTTTCAGCCTACAGTTGCTCTCCGTTAGTCAGTGGCTCTACCAACTTGTTTGGGGTGTACACCAGCTCATGCTTTTTAATGGGTTCTAATGAAGACACATCATCTGCACATGAAATAGATGAAGATCCTTTCACGTTATGGTCTGTGCAGACTCTTGATTAGAGGGCATGGGTTATTCACTCAGCTGTAATGAACTAGGCCCCTGCTGCCTCAACAGTGTACAGCAACAGTACCAATTAGAATTAGAATTCTGATTATCAGAATTATACAATCTGGGTCCTTGATTAGTGATTACTGTACAGTACTTCTGTCAGAGACAGATGGAAGAATATTCAAGCTCTTGGGCTTGCAGTTTGCTAAGCAGGCCAGACCTGGGTTCAAATAGTATTTGTTGTTGTCTTTCATTTTTATTGAGCCTGTCTGGAGTGCCAAATGGGCAGGTGTTGCACTTTTGGGACTACTCCATTGCATCTGGTACATGTAGTTGAGAGGAAAATAGAGGCAAGGAGCGTGATCGAGACTTCTGATTGGTGGATCTCTCTCTGTCCCAGGTGTGTGGCACCCCAGAGTACATAGCCCCGGAGGTGATCCTGAGACAGGGCTACGGGAAGCCGGTGGACTGGTGGGCCATGGGCATCATCCTCTATGAGTTCTTAGTGGGCTGTGTGCCCTTCTTTGGAGACACGCCTGAGGAGCTCTTTGGACAGGTCATCACAGGTGAGTCTGACATCAATCAATCAGTCAAAAGCTCTTTGGACAGGTCATTACAGGTGATTGAGACATGAGGGCTGGCCTTTCCTCTGTGTTTGCACCTGTTGTCTTTTTGAATCCCCCCCAATGCCTCTTGTTCTGTATGTCAGGGGTTTTCAAAGCTCTCCTCGGGGACCCCCAGACAATTCACAAGTTGTATCAGGTGTGCTAGCTCTGGAATTGATCAAATGAACGGCTGGGGGTCCCCGAGGAGAGGTTTAAAAACCACTGCTGTAGGTGACTGTTGACTCCAAGGCCTCTGTCTGTGTACTAACTTGTACCTGACTCAATGTTGGTCCGGTTCCAAATCCTTGCTGTTCATTCTCTCTGTACCTGGCTCTGTTGTCTCTCTCAGATGACATAGTGTGGCCTGATGGAGATGAGGTCCTGCCTGCTGATGCCCAGGGACTGATATCAACCCTGCTACAGACCAATCCACTGATGAGGCTGGGTACAGGTACTACAACAGGGCTTCTCAAACTTGTTCTGCACACGACAAAAGGCCCTTAGTTGACACTAAAAGTTTAGCTTGTATTCTATACCCATTTAAAGATTTTCTCAGGGGACCTAATTTCAACTTGGTCCCTCCCGACACCTAGTTTCTGAACCAATGTGCTAGAATTTAAGAATGTTCCTCCTGTTTCTGCTGTAGTCTACTGTCATAATCTTACCAAACACAACCTTGTTTGTCAAGGCAATGCATTTTTGAACACAGATTTTACTAGGATGTGCCACCGCTGGCCGTAGCCGGGAGTCCCATAGGACTGCACACAATTGGCCCAGCGTCGTCCAGGTTAGGGGAGGGTTTGGCTAGGGGTGCTTTACTTGGCTCATCGTGCTGTAGCACCTCCTTGTGGCAGGCCGGATGCCTGCAGGCTGACCCTGGTCGCCCGTTGAACGGTGTTTCCTCCGACACATTGGTGCAGCTGGCTTCCGGGTTAAGCTGGCGGGTGTTAAGGAGCGCGGTTAGGCAGGTCATGTTTCGGAGGACACATGATTCCACCTTCAACTCTTCCGTGTCCATTGAGGATTTGCAGCGATGACACAAGATCTAAAAGGGGGATACATTTTTTGGGAAAATTATAATAACAACAGTCTGGCACACAGCAGGCTACTCTCCCTAGGTCTCTGATATGAGTCAGAAAATATTCCTGCTTACTGTGTGTAATGAATCATGCCATAATTATTGACATTTTAACCTTTGTTTATGTATTACTCCAACTACCATGGCCCAGAGCCATATGCTCTTCCGAGGCCTACATTCTTAGAGCTGATCTTGTTGTTGGTATTATTCCTCCGTACCCCAGGGGGAGCATTTGAGGTGAAGCAGCACTCGTTCTTCTCTGACCTGGACTGGAACAGTCTACTGAGACAGAAGGCAGAGTTCATACCTCACCTGGAGTCAGAAGAGGACACCAGCTACTTCGACAGTGAGTGCCGTTACCTGTGTATTTAATGCCAATACAGCACACTGGCTGCATTTACACAGGCAGCCCAATTCTGATACTTTGCCCAATTGGCCAAAAACTTATCTGATTGATCAAAATACATATAATTGGAAAAAGATCAGAATTGGGCTCCATGTGTAGAGCAAATGAGTCTTTGATCTTTGATAAGGGTTATCTCATGGTAAAACTCAGCCAAGCCAGAGAGTGGTTCTCCCAAAGCGTTGCAGCGACTTTGAAAAGTATAAGCAGAGGAGAGAGAACACCAAGGCTAGGGACGTTAAATTATTTATGAAAACTAAGACTCTCTCTCGCGCTCTCTCTTTCTCGCTCTTTCTCGCCATCTCTCTCTCTCTGTCTCTCTCTCTGTTTCCCTCTCTCTTCTCCTGTCCTCCCTCAGCCCGTTCAGATCGTTATCACCACATCAATGCGTACGATGAGGATGACACCAACGATGATGATGAGCCTGTTGAGATCAGACAGTTCTCCTCCTGCTCCCCTCGCTTCAGCAAGGTACACAGACACACACACACACACACACACACACACACACACACCACACACACACACACACACACACACACACACACACACACACACACACACACACACACACACACACACACACACACACACACACTTATGGTTGGGGAGTAACTGATTACATTACTAAACACTAACAGATTAAAGATACTTTTGACAAACTAGTACTATTACTTCTTGGATTACTTTTAAAGTAGTACGGCTTCCCTTGAGCAAATTAGAGTTAAGTTCAAGGGCCAGCAACCGATTTCTCACCTTGTCGGCTCTTCGAACCAGTGATCTTTCAGTTACCGGCCAAACACTCTAACCGTTAGGCTACCTCCCACTCTAGGTAACTAGTAACTGTAGCGGATTACATTTAAAAAGGAACCTACCCAACCCTGCACACACACATGTGCCACACACACTCCTCTGGCTGCCCTCGTTTCAGCAAGGTCATTTTCTCTCTTCCTCTCCCCTTACTTAACGGTGTCTTCTAGCTATCCCATCTCATTTTTCATCCTGGCTCTCTCTCTCCCCTCACTCTCTCTTTAATCCCTCACTCTCTTCTTTATCCTCACTCTCTCTCTCTCTCTCTTCCTCACTCTCTCTTTATCCCCCTCTTTTTGTCCACCTCATAGTTTGAATCCCTATTATCCTGTCATTCTGTTATTATACCATCTTTCCTTCTATATTATCTCTCTCTCTCTGCTGCCCTCCTTTTGTCCTTCACTGTCCCCTTCTCCTCCTCTCTGTTTCCTGTATGGGTGGGGACTAATGAAGGGTCTCTTGTGGGAATGAGTAGGGGCTTGTGTGTGTG
>NC_034193.2:51551121-51576372 GCF_002021735.2 Oncorhynchus kisutch | reverse complement strand
ATTACTTAATATGTTTGTCATGTTGTCCTTCCTAGTCAAGTTAGATTATGTCCGTGTGTCCTTCCTTTGTTTGCTGCTGTCCTTCTTTCCTTTTCTTACAGCTTAGCTTTTCTTTCATATTCTCTTCATCCATTCCTTTATACATTCTCTCCATTTAACAGACCTGAGAGATCTCAAGGTTGATACTGTAGTCAAGGTGGATTTCAAAGGCCTATGGTAACACACACACATGCACACACACATATACAAACACATGCATGCACTCACACACACAAAATGTTCCCCCCCATCCATTAGTCCTGCTCCAAGGCGCCACGCAGAGCTCCATTTTAGTCACATCAGTTTAGGTCACTTCCTGTCTGTGGCCTTGATGATGTAACATATCCCAGGGAGAACGAAGAAGGTGAATGATGTCACTTTCCTTTGAGAGAAGTGGAGTGTTCTGATACTCTAGCCCCAGTCCCCACCCTGTCTATGCCTTTGTTGACTGTCCACTCAAGCTTTAGAAAAGGTACGTATAAGAGATCATGCTTATAGCATCATACAGATGTCGGATCTTAATTTGATCAACCTGTTGCAGGTTTTAAAAATGCTTATGAAGTTTGGAATTTTCACTTAGACATTTCAGGCTTGATTTTCCCTCATGAAAAAAGTATCAACCCCTACAAAAATGTACATTAATTATAATCTACATAATAATTCACATTTCATGTTGCTGCTGGATTATTTTCCTGCTGTAGCGAACTGGCTGAAATTAAGATCCTACATCTGTATATAGCTGATGCTGATCCAATGCTATCAGATGTTAGAGGGCAAGTCAACAAGGGCAAAGAGACGAGACATGGATTGGAGATTCAGAAGGGACTGAGAATGTTCCCTAGCTGGGGCTATGTCATCACAGGAGGCTGCTGAGGGGAGGAAGGCTCATAATAATGGCTGGAATGGAGTCAATGGAATTTTATCAACCACATGGAAACGATGTGTTTGATGCTATTACATTTATTCTGTTTTAGCCATTACTATGAGCCCGTCCTCGCAAATAAAGGTGCAACCAGACACCTGTGGTCTGTATACACTGTAGTTCGTCTGTTGTCTGCACAACCACACTTCCTCCCTAATGCACACTAGTCTGGGGACAAGGTTAGACTATGGTTGCATTGCAAATGGCACCCTATTCCCTATATGTTGCACTACTTTTGATGAGGGCTTTAGTCACACACACTACACATGCATACACACACACATACGGTATTGGTTCTGCGTGGGAAGAGATAAACTCTCATGCTGTCCTTGTTCCTGATAGAAACTGACAGGAGCTTCAGGAGAACAGCAGTTTATCTATAGAATAACTTCATAAAATGTCCTTTTATTGCCTTATAATAGAAACAGTACTGTAATATGATCCTGGACTGGGGATCGTGTTAAGGGAGCACAACATGGAGACTTTAGGAGAGTGTTTCTCTCTCGGATCAATCCCAATGGATCGTAATCACGTTAGTTTCCTGCTTCTCTGTCCCCAATGTTGTAAACAGGGCGACCATTTTGGAAATGACTGGCTCCACTCAGCCTGTGAGTGTGGTAATAATAATGTAATATGTCATCAGTGAAGGGTTGGGGAAGCTGGATTTAGAGCATGAAGTGTGTGAAGTTACAGATATGGCAAGAGGTTGTTGGGGTTAGGCACCTTCTTTCAACAGTATATTTCCCCAATGGCCCCTAAACTAAAGGGTTAATTGTGTCTATATACTGTACAATGTACAGTATATATAACTATACACTAAGAAACAAAGGGTTCTGAAGGGTTCTACCTGGAACCAAAAAGGGTTCTCCTAAGGGGGCAGCTGAAGAACCCTTTTGGAACCCTTTTTTCTAAGAGTGTATAACACTAATCTGATATTTTATTTGTGTCCCCTCTTCTCTTTCTCTGTCCCGCTCTCTTGTTCTCCAGAAGGATCTGCCTCTGCCCCGAAAAAGTAGTAGGTGAGTTTACGTTTTGGGTTCATTGGGTAGTGCCTTGGTGTGTATGTGTACATGTGTTATGTTTGGGAGAAACATAGAAAAGCAGTACTCTGTAAATGGGAACATATTTTAGCCCCTGTGAACCTCTCTACCCGTGGATTATTTAAGTTGTAAATCTAAACTGACGCTCAGGTGACTCCAAGCTTGGGGTTTATTTGATTTGCCTCCACATGAATGTGCCTGTATGCACAGTCTTCTAACGTCAGTTCACTGGACAGAAATCGGTTTTGCCCCATGAAGCTTTATACCCCACACAACTTTTTGGGAGGGTTTTCTTGTAAACCCGACACACTGACAATCTCATGCACAGTTGAGCTCTGAAATAGCAGCACTATAGGAAGTCTCTTCACACTTCACATGTTTCTGGAGAGAGGGGTTAGAAGTTGACAGCATGTGAGAAATGGGGGTTTGAAAGGATGCAGACTCACTTTCATACACACACACTTGGGATCGTAGTGACGTGTAGCTTGAAATTCTGAGAGCTTGTGTGTGTTGCTGTCCATGGTGCTGAAGTGTTCCCTCACTCCAGGCTTTCCTCCTTTCTCTCAATCGCTCTCTCTCTATGGTGCTGAAGTGTTCCCTCACTCCGGGCTTTCCTCCTTTCTCTCAATCGCTCTCTCTCTATGGTGCTGAAGTGTTCCCTCACTCCGGGCTTTCCTCCTTTCTCTCAATTGCTCTCTCTCTATGGTGCTGAAGTGTTCCCTCACTCCGGGCTTTCCTCCTTTCTCTCAATTGCTCTCTCTCTATGGTGCTGAAGTGTTCCCTCACTCCGGGCTTTCCTCCTTTCTCTCAATTGCTCTCTCTCTATGGTGCTGAAGTGTTCCCTCACTCCGGGCTTTCTTCCTTTCTCTCAATCGCTCTCTCTATGGTGCTGAAGTGTTCCCTCACTCCGGGCTTTCCTCCTTTCTCTCAATCGCTCTCTCTCTATGGTGCTGAAGTGTTCCCTCACTTACATCGTTCTTCTGACTCATCTCTCTCACTCTCCCTGTCTGTGGCTTTCCCTTTCCTCAGTGTGTGTCTCTTTCACTAATTGAAGTGAGGAGAAAAAGGCTTGTATATCAGTAGTACACCTGCACACAGTTACTAAACAGTCATTAAGTACTGTATTTAATAGAAAGTCCTCTATCTATAATCTATAAGAGTCAGAATGACTAAACTGTTTATTTTGCACCATACTACTGTATCTAAACTAGGCTAAGGTAGGTTTTAGAGAGGGCTGGGCGGTATACCGTATTTTACGATATACTGGTATTGATACATGGACCGGTTTGGGTTTTTACTTTACCTTCTATAACGGTATTTGAATGTTTGGTTTGTCAAATGTGATATGCCGTGTTTAACGTCCATTTATATAGTTTACTTCGCTACTTGAGTCATCTCTCTTCGCTCTCTCTCTCTCTCCATGCCGTTTTCCACGCAGACCTAGCCCCGCCCCCTGTCACTCAAGGAGCGCATTTGCTTTTCCTTGACCATTAGACACTTGCGTTCAGTCTGCCTGGTCAATGCAGGACATGCAACAATGTTGATGACAACAATGCTGTTTTCACTTTGCTTCTTCATATAAATCCAATAGCGTTCTATAATTACAACATTAGTTTATGTTGCTTACGTCTGCAAACAGCTAGTTTGTCTTTTCTTAGCAAGTTGGGCCGCAAGGCACTACAGACGGTAGTGCGAATGGCCCAGTACACGGCCCAGGGCCAAGCTTCCTGCCATCCAGGACCTCTATACCAGGCGGTGTCAGTGGAAGGCCCTAAAAATTGTCAAAGACTCCAGCCACCCCAGTCATAGACTGTTCTCTCTGCTACCGCACGGCAAGCGGTACCGGAGCACCAAGTCTAGGTCCAAGAGGCTTCTAAACAGCTTCTACCCCAAGCCTAGTCAAATGGCTACAATTTAAAGGCAATGCTACCAAATACTAATTGAGTGTATGTAAACTTCTGACCAACTGGGAATGTGATGAAAGAAATAAAAGCTGAAATAAATCGTTCTCTCTACTATCATTCTGACATTTCACATTCTTAAAATAAAGTGAGGATAGGATTAAATGTCAGGAATTGTGAAAAACTGAGTTTAAATGTATTTGGCTAAGGTGTAAGTAAACTTCCGACTTCAACTGTATTCTATCTATAGAATTAGAATAATCATTTTATTTCCATGATTCCAACATATCACCAAGTGTTTTGCTCTAAATCATAAGTAAAATCGCTATTGCAACATTTGGTTCAAAATCAGGTTTAGATTGTTTGCCCATATCGTGCAGCCCTACATGGCAGTGTGGAAATGATCTCAAACGAGTGCAGGAAATGCTGAAATTTATGAAAATGCAAAAAAATATTTTGGGTTGAAGTTGAATTGAACAATCAGAATGGAGAAAGACTCTAAGAATGTATATGTTGCCACCCTGAGGTCATGCACTACTTATAAAGAACATTTAGAAATGTAATCATTTAAAATCATAAATACTGTCAAATATTGTCATACCGTCAATTTAAAAAAAATACTGTGATATGATATTTTGGCCATATCGCCCAGCTGTCACGCCCTGGCCTTAGTTATCTTATCTTTCTTTATTATTTTGGTTAGGTCAGGGTGTGACATCGGGGATTTGTGTGTTTTGTCTGGTCTAGGGGTTTTTGTATGTTTATGAGGCTGTTTCCTTTCTAGGTCATTTGTATGTCTATGGTTGCCTAGATTGGTTCTCAATTAGAGGTAGCTGTCTATCGTTGTCTCTGATTGGGAACCATATTTAGGTAGCCATATTCTTTGGGTACTTTGTGGGTGGTTGTCTTCTGTCTTTGCGTCATTGCACCAGATAGGACTGTTTCGGTTTTCACATTTGTTGTTTTGTATTTTGTAGTGTTCTCGGTTATTGTCTATATTAAACATGTTGAACACTAACGACGCTGCATTTTGGTCCTCCACTCCGTCAATGGAAGAAAACCGTCACAGAACCACCCACCACAACAGGACCAAGCAGCGTGGTAACGGGCAGGAGCAGGTGAGGCAGCGATGTCAGGATTTCTGGACATGGGAGCAGAATCTGGACTATACAACTTGGGAAGAGATAGACAGGTAGGCGGTCGACCCAGGGAGAGTGCCGGAGCCTGCCTGGGATTCACTGGAGCAGTGCGAGGAGGGTTACAGGAGAATGGAGTTGGAGAAACGAGCACGGCGGCGCGGTAGGAAGCCCGAGAGTCAGCCCAAAAAATTTCTTGCACACAGGGAGTATGGTGAAGCCAGGTAGGAGACCCGCGCCAACTTCCTGTGCTTACCGGAGAGCGAGAGGGACCGGGCAGGCACCGTGTTATGCTGTGGAGCGCACGGTGTCTCCAGTGCGGGTGCATAGCCCGGTGCGGTACATAACAGCTCCTTGTATCGTCCGGGCTAGAGTGGGCATCGAGCCAGGTAAGGTTGGGCAGGCTCGGTGCTCAAGAGCTCCAGTGGACCTGCACGGTCCGGTCTATCCAGTGCCACCTTCACGCACCAGCCCTCCGGTGGCAGCCCCCCGCACCAGGCTTCCTGTGCGTGTCCAGAGCCCAGTACTCCCTGTTTCTCCTCCCCGCACTCGCCCTGAGGTGCGTGTCCTCGGCCCAGTACCACCAGTGCCGGCAACACGTACCAGGCCTACAGTGCGCCTCGCCTGTCCAGAGCTGCTAGAGTCTCCCGCCTGTCCAGAGCTGCTAGAGTCTCCCGCCTGTCCAGAGCTGCTAGAGTCTCCCGCCTGTCCAGAGCTGCTAGAGTCTCCCGCCTGTCCTGAGCCGCCAGGAGCCGCCAGTCTGCCAGGAGCCGCCAGTCAGCCAGGATCCGCCAGAGCCGCCAGTCAGCCAGGATCCGCCAGAGCCGCCAGTCAGCCAGGATCCGCCAGAGCCGCCAGTCTGCCAGGAAACGCCTGTCTGCCAGGAGCCGCCAGTCTGCCAGGAGCCGCCAGGATCCGCCAGAGCCGCCAGTCAGCCAGGATCCGCCAGTCAGCCAGGAGCCGCCAGTCAGCCTGAAGCCGCCAGTCAGCCTGGAGCCGCCAGTCTGACAGGAGCCGCCAGTCTGCCAGGATCCGCCAGAGCCGCCAGTCAGCCAGGATCCGTCAGAGTCGCCAGTCAGCCAGGATCCGCCAGAGCCGTCAGTCAGCCTGAGCTACCCCTCAGTCCTGAGCTACCCCTCAGTCCCGAGCTGCTCCTCAGTCCGGAGCTGCCCCTCAGTCCAGTGGGGCCATTTAGTAGGGTTGCCAATCCTAGGTCGGTGGCGAGGGTCGCCGTTCCTAGGAACAGACTAAAGCGGACAAAGACTATGGTGGAGTGGGGTCCACGTCCCGCGCCAGAGCCGCCACCGTGGACAGACGCCCACCCAGACCCTCCCCTATGGATTTAGGTGTGCGGCCGGGAGTCGCACCTTTGGGGTCACGCCCTGGCCTTAGATATCTTTGTTTTCTTTATTATTTTGGTTAGGTCAGGGTGTGACATGGGGGATTTATGTGTTTTGTCTGGTCTAGGGGGTTTTGTATGTGTATGGGTCTGTTTCCTTTCTAGGTCATTTGTATGTCTATGGTTGCCTAGATTGGTTCTCAATTAGAGGCAGCTGTCTATCGTTGTCTCTGATTGGGAACCATATTTAGGTAGCCATATTCTGTGGGTGGTTGTCTTCTGTCTTTGTGTCATTGCACCAGATAGGACTGTTTCGGTTTTCACATTTGTTGTTTTGTATTTTGTAGTGTTATCGTCTATATTAAACATGTTGAACACTAACCACGCTGCATTTTGGTCCTCTCCTTCAACGGAAGAAAACTGTTACACCAGCACTAGTTTTAAATATCCTCACCTTTTGTAGGAGTAGATAGTGAGTTCCCTCCTCTATACCTGTAGAGATGGATTTAAAGGATTTAAAATTCCTTTTCTCTGGATTTGAATCTGTGGCTACTGGCTATTATGCCACTGTGGCATGTAGGCCTGGCTAGCTGCTGTGCTGTGTGTATGTTAGCCACATAGATTTATCTCAATACATCACATTTACTGTAAAATCCCAACAGAAGGTACCTGTTATTGTATGGGTGAAATGAATATGATATGAATACGGAATGAATATAGAGCATTTGCAGAGGCGTTTTTCAAAAAGCATTTCATTTGCATTTTGTTTGATTTTGCGTGCTCTGCAGTCTGCAGTCTTTCCTGTTCTGCCTCTGGGCACGAATGCTGTTTGTAGGTGTTAGGGTTTCAAAAGCTGAGGTATTTGTGTTTGTGATATCTTCCAGACTCATTGACATGTCTGGTATATATCTGTGAGTGTGTGTGACATTTTCTAGTAATCAATTTGGACAAGGGTTAGAGTGGCCAGTGAGTGAGTTACTATCAGTGTGGTATTCACGCTATGTTTAAGGGACCTAAATCAAATTTTATTGGTCAAATGATCGTTGTTAGCAGATGCTATTGCGGGTGTAGCGAAGTGCTCGTGCTTCTAGCTCCGACAGTGCAGTAATATCTAACAAGTAATATCTAACAAATTACACATTTTCCCAATACACACAAATCTAAGTAGGAATGAATTAAGAATATACATATGGATGAGCGATGTCAGAGCGGAACGGACTAAGATACAGTAGAATAGTATAGAAGAACAGTATACACATGAGATGAGTAATGCAAGATATGTAAACATTGAGTGAATGAGATACCGTAGAATAGTATAGAAAACAGTATATGCACATGAGCTGAGTAATGCCAGATATGTAAACATTATTGAGTAACTAAGATACCGTAGAATAGTATAGAATACAGTATATACAGTGGGGCAAAAAAGTATTTTGTCAGCCACCAATTGTGAAAGTTCTCCCACTTAAAAAGATGAGAGTTCTGTAATTTTCATCATAGGTACACTTCAACTATGACAAAATGAGAAAAAAAGTCCAGAAAATCACATTGTTGGATTTTTAATGAATTTAATGAAAACAGGATGCTTTTAATTGTGCATCTGTAAAAATTTGTGAGGGTCTATGTGACAAGCCAAATTTCTTTAGCCCCCTGAGGTTGAAGAGGCTCTGTTGCGCCTTCTTCACCACATTGTCTGTGTGGGTGGTCCATTTCAGTAAGTCAGTACTGTGTATGCCAAGGAACTTGAAGCTTTCCATCTTCTCCACTGCGGTCCTGTCGATGTAGATAGGGGGGGTGCACCCTCTGCTGTTTCCTGAAGTCCATGATCATCTCCTTTGTTTTGTTGACGTTGAGTGAGAGGTTATTTTCCAGGCACCACACTCCCAAAGCCCTCACCTCCTCCCTGTAGTCTGTCTCGTCATTGTTGGTAATCAAGCCTACTACTGTTGTGTCGTCTGCAAAATTGATGATTGAGTTAGAGTTGTGCTTGACCACGCAGTCATGGGTGAACAGGGAGTACAGGAGGGTGCTTGGCACGCACCCTTGTGGGGCCCCAGTGTTGAGGATCAGCGGAGTGGAGGTGATGTTTCCTACCTTCACCACCTGGGGGCGGCTTGTCAGGAAGTCCAGGACCCAGTTGCACAGGGCGAGGTTCAGACCCAGGGCCTCGAGCTTAATAATGAGCTTGGAGGGTACTATGGTGTTGAATGCTGAGCTATAGTCAATAAACAGCATTCTTACAGAGGTATTCCTCTTGTCCAGATGGGATAGGGCAGTGTGCAGAGTGATGGCGATTGCATCGTCTGTGGATCTATTTGGGCGGTAAGCAAATTGAAGTTGGTCTAAGGACCAGTGACTCACAATATGTTTTTTATCATCATGGTGATCGGTGACCCTCCCCACCATGTCAGGTCACTTCCTGGTGGGTGTTGTCCATGACCTCTGACCTTTACCTCAGGGCAGCAGATGTCACAACAGGACACTGAACATGGGTGAAGCTAGGAACTCCTGTGTCGCTTTCCCAGTGTCTCTCTCTCTCTCTCTCTCTGTAAGATCAGACTCCTCCCTCTGTCTCTCTGTATCTCTGCTTACTGTGTTTCCCCAAACTACCATGTCAGCAAAGCAGTACAGATACACACATACTTGTACATTAATCATCATTAGAGTCCATAAATCCTGGTTTGAGGTTTCGGATTACACTCTTATTCCTTCCTGATTCTGGGATATCTGGAAAACCTGGGGATTTTTGGAAAGTTACCTGAATTCTGCAACCGTATTAACCTCCCTTCACTGATATCCCCCTCTTGTATATTTCAGCCACAGCCTTTACCTCTCAGCTCAGACTCCCTACTAGGCTGCGTCCCAAATGGCACCCTATTCCCTATATAGTGCGCTACTTGACCAGGGCCCATAGTGTGCCGTTTGGGATGCAGCCCCTAGTCTACATTAGAGGGACATCTATTATTGAATTAGTCCCATCAGCATTGCTGTGCAACTGTCAGTCCGGGTCAGCATTTAGTATCATCTCATTTGCTATGTGGATAAGATTTGTTGAATCATTTTGTGCTCTCTGTTCCTATCTCAGCGCCCCATGATGACGTTCTCCCTTGACTGTGTGTGTTTGTGTGTGTTTTGCGTGTGTTTGTAGTATTGCAATTGGACTGTCGGATTTGTTTAATTATTTTGTCGAGTGTGTGTGTATGTGTGTGTGTGTGTGTGTGCGTGTGCCTGTGCACTTGTGTGTGTCTCCTCATGATGACGTTCTTCCTTGGCAGTGTGTGTCCTCATGATGACGTTCTTCCTTGGCAGAGTGTGTCCTCATGATGACGTTTTCCCTTGGCAGTGTGTGTCCTAATGATGATGTTTTCCCTTGGCATTGTGTGTGGTGTTGTTGCCCTCTAAATCTTCCTTTCTGCAATATCTAGTGCAAATGTATGATGTCACAGAACATCATACATTTGTTGGAGAAAAGGAAGGATTTCATGAAATGGCAGGGTGGTTGTTTGTTGGAGAGAGGGAGGGAGGAAGGAAGGAGAGAGAGCAAGAGATGAGAGGAGAGGGAGGTAGGGGAATAAAAGAGAGGGGTAGAAGAGGAGAGGGGTGGGGTACAATATGACATATCCTATTGCTGTTGTCATCCGATTCCTACTGCAATTGCTGTTTCAAGCTCTCCAATAAGTACCAGTCTCTGTTTTGGTAACTGCACCACCCGTGCTGCTGTCATCTCTCTCTCTCTCTCTCTCTCTCTCTCACACACACACACACACACACACACACACACACACACACACACACACACACACACACACACACACACACACACACACACACACACACACACACACACACACACACACACACACACACACACACACACACACACACCAAGCTGTCACCTGATCCCCCTCCCTCCCTCTCTCTTGCTCTCTCTTCCCCTCTCTCTCTTCCTCTGTCTTGTCATTTACATTAGTCCACAGTCCACTGCTCTCTGCTCTCCTCCCTCAGATAGCTTTCACACTCACACACATCCCTGCTGTTATTACTCTCTATACCCTCCCTCTCTCTCCATCGCTCTACACTTCCTGCCCTTGAGAGCAGCCCCGGAATCCTCCCTCTGTCCGAGAGGGAAGCAAGGCAGTCTGTTTCCTCCCTCTTTTTCTCTCCTCCTCTCTGCCTCGCTCTCCCTCTCTCATTCTCTCTATCGCTCTCTCGCTCTCTTTCGCTGTCTGTAGCTCTGCTGACATTTCCTCTCCACCCTCTCTCTTTCCCTCTCTCTGACACACACACACTCCCCGTCAGGCTGCCATGCTGGTGCTGTGGAGTGTGTATTCAGCCTCTTGACTGCCTAGCTGCTTGTGTGTCTGTCTGTCTGTCTGTGTGGCTCAGCTAGTCTCCTGTGGGTTTGCCAAAGCAGCGCCTCACAGCGCATCCTGTAGCAACATGTTTCGACGCACGAAAAGGTAATGGCAGAGCTTCTCTGTTTTTTCCCTTCTACTGTAGACCTGGTGTCATCCCTCTTTCTCTCTCCTTTTTATCTCATTGCTTATCGGTCTGTCTTCTCTCAGTTGTTTTCTAGTGTCACCCCCTGTCTCTCTGTGTAGTGATAACATTAACCGCAAAGCTCTCTGAATCTCTCTCTGTTTATTTCTCTCTCTCTCACCGTGGACCTGGTTTCATCTCCCCCTCTGTCTGTCTTGTCATAACATTAGGTGGAGGTTTAAGAAAGGTGTTGTTGTTGTTGTTGTTTTGATGGTTGTCAACCTCCGGCCAGCTCTCATGCTGTGTCACAGTTGTCCCTCTGTCTCGTATTGGCACTGGTGTGTGTGTGTGTGTGTGTGTGTGTGTGTGTGTGTGTGTGTGTGTGTGTGTGTGTGTGTGTGTGTGTGTGTGTGTGTGTGTGTGTGTGTGTGTGTGTGTGTGTGTGTGTGTGTGTGTGTGTGTGTGTGTGTGTGTGTGTGTGTGTGTGTGTGTGTGTGTACACGTTTTACTATACTTGTGAGCACCAGAAGTCCTCACAAGAATAGTAAAGCAACTCAAATTCAGAGAAGGGAGGACATTTTGCCATTGCTCATTTTTAAAAAGGCTATTTTAGGCTTAGGGGTTAGGTTTAGGGTTAAGCTTAGGGTTAGAGGTTAGGGAAGATAGGATTTTGAATGGGAATCAATTGTTGGTCCCCAAAAAGTCCTCACAAGTATAATGAGGCATAAGGCAGCAGGTAACCTAGCGGTTTAGGGCGTTGGGCTAGTAACTGAAAGGTCGCCGGTTCGAATCCCGAGTCGACTAGGTGAGTAATCTGTTGATGTGCCCTTGAGCACTTAACCCTAAGTGTGCGCGCACATGTGCATGATTTTCTCTGTTCCATTTTATGTAATGAACCTCTGTTTGTGAGCATGTTGGTGATGCACATGTATTTGGGATGTTGTAGGTCAGTGTTTCCCAACCCTGGTCCTCCAGGTTAGTTATAGCCCTGGACAGACACGCCTCATTCAACTCATTGAGGGTTTGATGATTAGTTGACAAGTTGAATCAGGTGTGATTGTCCAGGCTTACAATAAAAATGTGTACTGTAGGGTAACTGCAGGAACAGGGTTGGGAATCACTGTTGTAGATGATTGATAGACATGTTACAGCTGTGCTATAAATACCGTGGTGTCTGGGTTAGAGGCTTCTGTAGGGGAGGGTATATATACTGTGGTGTCTGGGTTAGAGGCTTCTGTAGGGGAGGGTATATATACTGTGGTGTCTGGGTTAGAGGCTTCTGTAGGGTAGGGTATATATACTGTGGTGTCTGGGTTAGAGGCTTCTGTAGGGGAGGGTATATATACTGTGGTGTCTGGGTTAGAGGCTTCTGTAGGGGAGGGTATATATACTGTGGTGTCTGGGTTAGAGGCTTCTGTAGGGGAGGGTATATATACTGTGGTGTCTGGGTTAGAGGCTTCTGTAGGGGAGGGTATATATACTGTGGTGTCTGGGTTAGAGGCTTCTGTAGGGGAGGGTATATATACTGTGGTGTCTGGGTTAGAGGCTTCTGTAGGGGAGGGTATATATACTGTGGTGTCTGGGTTAGAGGCTTCTGTAGGGGAGGGTATATATACTGTGGTGTCTGGGTTAGAGGCTTCTGTAGGGGAGGGTATATATACTGTGGTGTCTGGGTTAGAGGCTTCTGTAGGGGAGGGTATATATACTGTGGTGTCTGGGTTAGAGGCTTCTGTAGGGGAGGGTATATATACTGTGGTGTCTGGGTTAGAGGCTTCTGTAGGGGAGGGTATATATACTGTGGTGTCTGGGTTAGAGGCTTCTGTAGGGGAGGGTATATATACTGGGGTGTCTGGGTTAGATGCTTCTGTAGGGGAGGGTCAATGCTGTGCTATATATACTGTGGTGTCTGGGTTAGAGGCTTCTGTAGGGGAGGGTATATATACTGGGGTGTCTGGGTTAGATGCTTCTGTAGGGGAGGGTCAATGCTGTGCTATATATACTGTGGTGTCTGGGTTAGAGGCTTCTGTAGGGGAGGGTATATATACTGGGGTGTCTGGGTTAGATGCTTCTGTAGGGGAGGGTCAATGCTGTGCTATATATACTGTGGTGTCTGGGTTAGAGGCTTCTGTAGGGGAGGGTATATATACTGTGGTGTCTGGGCTAGAGGCTTCTGTAGGGGAGGGTATATATACTGTGGTGTCTGGGTTAGAGGCTTCTGTAGGGGAGGGTATATATACTGTGGTGTCTGGGTTAGAGGCTTCTGTAGGGGAGGGTATATATACTGTGGTGTCTGGGTTAGAGGCTTCTGTAGGGGAGGGTATATATACTGGGGTGTCTGGGTTAGATGCTTCTGTAGGGGAGGGTCAATGCTGTGCTATATATAATGTGGTGTCTGGGTTAGAGGCTTCTGTAGGGGAGGGTATATATACTGTGGTGTCTGGGTTAGAGGCTTCTGTAGGGGAGGGTATATATACTGTGGTGTCTGGGTTAGAGGCTTCTGTAGGGGAGGGTATATATACTGGGGTGTCTGGGTTAGATGCTTCTGTAGGGGAGGGTCAATGCTGTGCTATATATACTGTGGTGTCTGGGTTAGAGGCTTCTGTAGGGGAGGGTATATATACTGTGGTGTCTGGGTTAGAGGCTTCTGTAGGGGAGGGTATATATACTGGGGTGTCTGGGTTAGATGCTTCTGTAGGGGAGGGTCAATGCTGTGCTATATATACTGTGGTGTCTGGGTTAGAGGCTTCTGTAGGGGAGGGTATATATACTGTGGTGTCTGGGTTAGAGGCTTCTGTAGGGGAGGGTATATATACTGGGGTGTCTGGGTTAGATGCTTCTGTAGGGGAGGGTCAATGCTGTGCTATATATACTGTGGTGTCTGGGTTAGAGGCTTCTGTAGGGGAGGGTATATATACTGGGGTGTCTGGGTTAGATGCTTCTGTAGGGGAGGGTCAATGCTGTGCTATATATAATGTGGTGTCTGGGTTAGAGGCTTCTGTAGGGGAGGGTATATATACTGGGGTGTCTGGGTTAGATGCTTCTGTAGGGGAGGGTCAATGCTGTGCTATATATACTGTGGTGTCTGGGTTAGAGGCTTCTGTAGGGGAGGGTATATATACTGTGGTGTCTGGGCTAGAGGCTTCTGTAGGGGAGGGTATATATACTGTGGTGTCTGGGTTAGAGGCTTCTGTAGGGGAGGGTATATATACTGTGGTGTCTGGGTTAGAGGCTTCTGTAGGGGAGGGTATATATACTGTGGTGTCTGGGTTAGAGGCTTCTGTAGGGGAGGGTATATATACTGGGGTGTCTGGGTTAGATGCTTCTGTAGGGGAGGGTCAATGCTGTGCTATATATACTGTGGTGTCTGGGTTAGAGGCTTCTGTAGGGGAGGGTATATATACTGGGGTGTCTGGGTTAGAGGCTTCTGTAGGGGAGGGTATATATACTGTGGTGTCTGGGTTAGAGGCTTCTGTAGGGGAGGGTATATATACTGTGGTGTCTGGGTTAGAGGCTTCTGTAGGGGAGGGTATATATACTGTGGTGTCTGGGTTAGATGCTTCTGTAGGAGAGGGTCAATGCTGTGCTATATATACTGTGGTGTCTGGGTTAGAGCGCTTTCCCCATCTCTACCACTATTTTGTATTCCCTCCCTCCCATCATTCCCTCTCTCTCTATCTGCCATAGTACACAATCCCAGTTGTCCTGTAGCGTTTTATTTCCGACTTCATCTCATCTGCTCATAGGAGGATTAGTATAAATCCCTTTGTCTGATGGCAGCAGTGTGTGTGTGTGTGTGTGTGTCTCTATCTCTGTGTGTGCATCTCTGTGTGTGTGTACATCTCTCTCTCTCTGTGTGTGTGTGTGTGTGTGTGTGTGTGGGTGTGCATCTCTGTGTGTGTGTGCATCTCTCTCTCTGTGTGTGTGTGTGTGTGTGTGTGTGTGTGTGTGTGTGTGTGTGTGTGTGTGTGTGTGTGTGTGTGTGTGTGTGTGTGTGCATCTCTGTGTGTGTGTGTGTGTGTGTGTGTGTGTGTGTGTGTGTGTGTGTGTGTGTGTGTGTGTGTTTGTATGTGTGTGATAATACCTCCAGCACCCTGCCTCAAGGTTTCTTCTACAGCTCTTTCTCTGTAATCTCTTTGTATGAATCTATCTCCAGGAGGAAACATGGTTCTCTGATCTTATGATGATGGCTTGATCTTCATTAAATTACACTCCATGTAGTAGGTCAGAGATTTGTTGTACTTACTTGTCATGCAATGCATGTTTGTGTGTGTAGCTAGTAGCATAACGTGGGTGGTAGTGTGTCTTATGTTCTTATCAGGGTATATCAGTGTTTATGTACAGTATGTGTGTGCGTGCTTGTGTGTGAGTGTATGTCACTGTCTGCCTGCATGTGTGTGTGTGTGTGTGTGTGTGTGTTTGCAAGCCGCTCGTTCTTGGCCGACTCTCAGGCTGTCTCAATTAGAGAAGGAAGATGCTTTGTGCCCGGAAGGATAGATAGAACGAAGCGAGGATGAGTGTAGAACAGGAGAGGGGAAGACGGAGTGGGGTGTAAAATGAAAGGCAGAGCCTGAGGGACAGTCTGGGCCTAGATTTAACAGCAGCCCACTGGGGTTAACTCAGCACTCTAAAGAGACTCTCTATTTTCTTTCATCTTTAGATTTTCTTCGACTCTTTTTGCTTTTCTTTTTAGCTATACTCAAAATTAATTCTCTCTCTCTTTCTCTCTCGGTCTCTCTTTCTCGCTCTCTCTCTTTTCTGTCTTCCTCATAGAATGTCATCTGAAAGCTAAGATAGAGGAATGAGGGAACAAGAGAAAGAGTGTGTTTGAATGTAACCCCTCATCAGGTGTGTGTTCTATAGATTTACATTGCAACGTGGTTGAAGTCCAGATTTACATTGCAGTCATGTCAGTTGTGTGCCACCATGTTGTTAACCCTACGCCCCTAGTCAATCAATGCTATTGATGTTGTGGCTATGCACTGAGCCTTCTCTCCTCTGTGTTAAGCTACGCACAGTAGCAGACTAGCTAACGTGAAAGCAGATTGGTGTAGTTCTCTCTGTGCGCTATTGGAATCTGACAGCTACAGATGTAGGATCTTAATTTGATCACCCTGTTGCTGGAGAACTTTCCTGCAATGCAGGAAATGTTTAACTTGTTTAACAGACTTGATTCCCCCTCACGAAAAATGTATCAACCATTAATTATAATCCACGTAATAATTCACCTTTCCTGTTGCTGCAGGATTATTTTCCTGCTGTAGCAACCGGCTCAAATTAATATCCTACCTCTGTACTAGCAGGTGGGCAGTAGTCAAAACAGAGCACAGGGAGTACATCACTTTAGATGTTTTTGGATAGTAGGTGCACACACTAGCTCCCCCCAAAACCGTTAGTGACTCAGTGTACTGGTAATTACTTGGTCTCTCATCATGATAGCTGAGTAATAATCTTCTTATCCATCTGTATTTCACAACATTGACATGGTAAACAACTGACTGTAAAGATCAACAACGTGCTCCACTCCACCTTATATAAACTTAGATCAGGTGCTGAATACTTGTCGTATTGTGGTGATATTGATTGCTGTTGCCTCGTGTGCACGCGGCAATAAAAATATGTTCATTTAAGTTTATTCTCCGGAGTTCTGTCCTATTTTTGTTCTTTAAACAACTGACTGTAGCGTATGTGGCTTGTTGATGGAAAGGAGTCCATGTTCCAAGGCTAAACATTATAATTCAATCATTGTCATAATAAGAAAAGTATTAGTGTTAATATCCAGCAGTACAGAATTTTACATAAATGTATTATTCAAAGAACATGGTTTTCCGTAGTGGAGGATTTGACAACCACTTAACCATACGCATCATCAATAATGATATTAAATGTCCTTCAGACTCGGTGTGTATGACACTGTCTGCCTCTGTGTCCCAAACAGCACCCTATTCCCTATGGGCCCTGGCCAAAAATAGTGCAATACATAGGGAATAGCGTGACATTTGGAACGTAGACAATTATATTTTAACGAGGTAATAGTTCCAGGTCATTTACCCTGTGTCCCTGTGTGGGTCTCAAATGCCACCCTATTCCCGTATGGGCCCTAGTCAAAAGTGGTGCACTATAGGGAATAGGGTGCCATTTGGGATGCTACCCCCTGCCTGCATAAGGGTCTGTTAACAAAAGCTATAGCTGATTCAATGCACCACCTCTCAGTCTCAGCCCAATGTAGCTTTCAGTCAATACACAGTACACAAGACAGCACTGTCCCTCCAAGCTTCTGATGATTGCTGTGTCACTCTACCTCGAAGACACATTTGATTTTTTACACCTAAAAAAGTCTAACCTTGTCATCAATAATAATAGGACGGAAAAGGGGGGAAAACATTTACCTCAGTTCAGTCAATAGATATTACAGTAAAGATATTTCAGTGCCTCAATTCGCTTCTGATTCTGCTGTGTCACTCTGGCTGCCTTGAAGGCATGCTTTGACACCTCAAGAATAGCCTACATAACTTTGTCATAAATCATGATAGGAGAGTTCAAATGGGGTAACCGACTGCCTCAGGCCTACAGTATGACCACAAGGCATAACATAGCCTTTTCATTATTCTGTTTGTTTTGCACCTACGCGCCTGTGACTGACATCATTTTGAATTACAGACGATAATAGAGTGCAGTTGCCCACCCATTGTTTCAAAAGCATAACAATAACAAAAATAGTGTCTTAAAGAGGCATATCACCTTTATAAAGGGTCATGATAGTCCTTTCCTCTTTGAGAAAAAATCTATAGGCCTTTCTACATCTGTGGAGGAACATTTGCATTAACATTTTGTTAGCATTGTCGCTAGCTCATTGTATGAGCTTAAAGAGCTGTAACATGGACCTAATATCCCTGTTGTGGACTATCCTATTGCTGTTAAAGTGTGCTAGCGGTAGCATTTTGCTAGCTGCCGTCGTGGCTAGCTCAGTCAGTATATTTTGGTTTGACAGCCTGGGCTCCAGATGTGTTGTAGTCAGACTCACTGATGTGTTTCCTAACTAGAACTCCCCTGGAAGGCTACTCTCTCTCTCTGACAGCTCCAGGCCCCGTCATCTTAAATAGACAGACAGACAGACCTACAGGCCAGAGTTGTCATGTCTTGTCGCCATGCTAGCTACTGTAGCTAGACAGACAAACAGACAGAGAAATAGCTAGATAGACAGACATCCTCCTAGATGATGTAGCTACCATTTGAAATCATTTCAAATACTTCATCTGTGCTTGATTGAATAGTCCCAATACTTTAAACCCTGTCCATCTGGCACTCCAGGCAGGCAAACAATCAAAGTATTTTACCAGATTTTAAATAGTATTTGAACCCAGGTCTGACTGTAGCGATCTACCAGGGCCAAACGTTTCTCTGTCTGTCGGCATCCTCGTTTTATAGTGTAAAGGGGACAACATGTGTTCATCCCAAATGGCATCCTATTCTCTACATAGTGCACTACTTTTGACCAGATCCTATGGGTCGTGGTCATAAGTAGTGCACTGTATAGGGAATAGGTTGCCATTTGGGACACAGTCATTGTCTTCCTTCCCTTTTATCAGTGGATGTGAAAGAACACCCTGCTGTGAGCAGGGTTAGGCCCTCAAAGATCTATACAATGTTTCTCACTAAATTGGTCTAGATGGGAAGGTTTTTTGACATTTCTTCTTATCTTTCTTCTCCCTCCCGCCTGGCCTCCCTTTTCCTTCACTCAGCTTCCCTCCCTCCCTTTCCCTGACTCAGTTTCTTAACTCCAGACAGCTGTAAATGTTGCAGTCCCCCTTTAAGAAATCCCGAGGAAGTGTCAGAGAAAGTCAATAGACAATAGTGATTGACTGACACACACACTTCATATTGTGGCTTGATTGTGACCTCTGATTTCACTGCTTCACATCAGACAGCGGTAAACATTAAGAAACCCGGAGTGTCATGGAAAGGTCACCTGACAGGAAATTGCCTCGGGTCGATCAATATTCTAACGATCAGAAAGGTCTGCATGGTGTCCTGTCTGCCCTGTGACTCAGCATGCAGAAGACTACACTAATGTTTACGTTACATCAGCACACACTCATACTGTATAGACACGTACACACACAAACATACAGAGGCACACACACAAACACACACACACTGTCCACCATGATGATATACCCGTATAGATGGGTTGGGAATTACTGCACATAGTCTTTAGAACAGTCTACTATGATATACTGGACTAGCAGTCCCTTTACTAATAATAATTATCATTATAATAATCATCAATATAATAATTATTATTATAATTTGGTGGGTGCTTATATTTGTCCTATTTCACATGTGTTTTTTCATATCCCACCCTCCCTGAGACATGCAGTATGTGGTTACATAAGATGTAGGACTACTGAAACTACTGATCACCATGCTGCCCATACAGTATATATGGAAATCACACAAGTATAGTAAAACGTGTACACACACACACACACACACACACACACACACACACACACACACACACACACACACACACACTGTTTGTCTTGACGTAATGGTAGCTGTCTTCTGTGTGTTGTCTCTGTGGACATGGCCTTGTTATAGGAACTATAGTCATATAGTCATGTTGAGCAGTTATTTTAGAAAGCAATTAACCAGACCATAAAACATAGTGAACCTAAACACAAGCTGGTTTGCCATCCAAGGATTGTGTGGGTGGGTGGGTCGGTCTGTGTGTGTGTGTTTACATCAGAAGTGTCAATGTCAGTATCTTCCTATGATTGGGGGGGTAAATAAAATACTGTCTGCTCTGCAATTGACAGAAATGAAATGATGTGAGAAGAGGAGAAGTGGTGCACTCTCACCTTTCACTTTCTCTTTTACTCCATTTCTTGTTCTCTCTACTTTATTCACTGTTCCCCACACAAAGAGCACAATACGCTCAGTTGGTATCCTGTGTGTGTGTGTGCATCCGTTTGTGCGTGTGTGTGCGTGTCTGTGTGTGCACTCGTATGTGAGACTAATGGCAGTGTGCCAGTGAGGGGCCTGCACGGGGGATAATCGCTCTTCACACGAGTCATTACCACTGATTTGACCTTTGACCTGTTGACAGCCGCCAGATTGGGTACAGTAGGAAAGAACAACTAGCTATCATTCCCTCTACATGTCATCCTCCCCCTTACTCTGTTTATGGTTCTTTCCTCCCCTTTTATGTCTCTTGCTTACTCTTCTTCTTGTTCTGTCAGGCCCCCTCTCTGTTTCTCGCAATGTTTTTTAAATGTAATTTGTCAACGTATTGTGATTTGGAATCTACGAGGAAAATACATTGGATTTGAAAAAAAGTAATCAACTACGTTGTTTTGTGGGTAGAATTTCCCTCAACTGTTTCCCTCAAAATTTCAAACACAGGATTATGTCATCATTGTAACCAATTTTAAATACAGACAATCTATGTTGAATTTGTACACTACATGACCAAAAGCATGTGGACACCTGCCTGTCAAACATCTCATTCCAAAATCATGGGCATTAATATGGAGTTGGTCCCCCTTTGCTGCTATAACAGCCTCCACTACTCTGGGAAGGCTTTCCACTAGATGTTGGAACATTGATGTGGGGACTTGCTTCCATTCAGTCAAAAGAGCATTTGTGAGGTCAGGCGATTAGGCCTGGCTCGCAGTCGGCCTTTCAGGGCTCTGTAGAGGCCAGTCAAGTTCTTCCACACCAACCTCAACAAACCATTTCTGTATGGACCTCGCTTTGTGCACGGGGGCATTGTCTTGCTGAAACAGGAAAGGGCCTTCCCCAATCTGTTGGCACAAAGTTCGAAGCATAGAATCGTCTAGAATGTCATTGTATGCTGTAGTGTTAAAAAGAAAATCTCCACCTAACCTCTACAAGATTGGTGGGTCCCCCTCAGGACGGTTGAGCTAACGTATGCTAATGCGATTAGCATGAGGTTGTAAGTAACAAGAACATTTCCCAGGATGTAGACATATTTGATATTGGCAGAAAGCTTCAATTATTGTTAATCTAACTGCACTGTCCAATTTACAGTAGCTATTACAGTGAATGAATACCATGCTATTGTTTGAGGAGAGTGCACAGTTATGAACTTGAAAAGTTATTCATAAACCAATTAGGGCACATTTGGGCAGTCTTGATACAACATTTTGAACAGAAATACAATGGTTCATTGGATCAGTCTAAAACTTTGCACATACACTGCTGCCATCTAGTGACCAAAAATGTAATTGTGCCTGGCCTGGAATAATACATTATGGCCTTTCTCTTGCATTTCAAAGATGACGGTACAAAAAAGTACATTGCATTATCTTTTACCAGATCTAATGTGTTATATTCTCCAACATTAATTTCACATTTCCACAAACTTCAAAGTGTTTCCTTTCAAATGGCATCAGGAATATGCATTATCCTTGCTTCAGGTCCTGAGCTAAAGGCAGTTAGATTTGGGCATGTCATTTTAGGCGAAAATTGAAAAAAAGGGTCCGATCCTTAATCGGTTTTAAAAGATTCACTTGCTATCGAAGTCATTCCAAAGGGTAGGTTTAACAGAGCAAATGAAATGTAACCGTACTTATCATACATATCAATCATATAGCATCAATGATGCTATTTAGGCCTATATAACATTTGGGAAGTCATCAACAGCTATTCTATAAATTCAGCCCAGGATTCAACTAAGAATAGGCAATACATAAAGGTCTAGGGTTTCAAGCTCTGGTTAATTTCAAATAGAATCTACAAGTTCATCATAAATATGTTGGATTCACATCTCCATCTCAACCAAAAATACAAGTTAAAGAATAGGATTAAATCAAATCAAACTGTATTTAAAGTGCATTTAAAATTTGATTTGATTTATCACTATTCCTGAACATACATTTTGTGTTGAAATGGAGATGTGACACCAACAGATCAATTGTTCCTTTGTAGACAAACTGGAATTAAAGCCAGACTCAGTGGCACAGATGGAGCTAACCAAGCAGAAGATCTCCTTCAACAGTTGATATTTGTTTGCGTTGACAATCAAACACAATTCAATATCACTTTTGCAATATGGTAAATAGCCTATTACCTTGTCTACAAGTGAACAAATTATATGTTGGATTCACGTCTCCATCTCAACCAAAAATAAAAGTTAAACAACAGGATTAAGCCAGTGGCTCAGATGGAACTATCCAAGCAGCACTTCTCCTTTAAATGTTGATATTTGGTTGCGTTGTCAACCAAACAGAATTCTCTATTACTTTTGTAAGACAGTCAATAGCCTGATGTAAGGCTTTACTTCATTGATCACTTGCACCATGCACTTTAATGCAATCTCAACTAACTGCAATCCAGGCCATTTGGTTGTACTATTAGATCAAGCACAGTGATAACACATCAAATAAAAAAATATAAAGTTGTTGTAGAAATAAACAAAATATCTGACATTGTATTTCCATTTGAACTTTAGTGTGCTTTTAAATGGTTGAAAGCGCTGTGATAACACGTTTAGGTGACAACTTAACCAAAAAATCTGACATTGATTTTCCATTAGAATTTGGTTGTGCTTTTAGATGGTTGAAAGCATAGTGATAACACATTGGGAATTCAACAAACTTGTGGCTGTCTTTTTGAGTGGGCGAAAATACGTTGGAATCTTATTGATACGTATCTACCAAATATGACCCAATTCTCCACATTGAAATGATGTGGTATGCCCAGTGGGTTATCTTCTCTTTCACAGAATAGAGAATAGATTTCAATCTTGTCCTCTTTCAAAGGCAGGTTTAACAGAGAGAGGCTGTGAGAGCATCACAGTGAGTTCCAGGCTAAGACAGATGGAACTGAACTGTGATATTTTAGCTTTGTGTTCCATTGACTTTCCATTACATTTATGTTTTTACATTTTAGTAATTTAGCAGACACTCTTATCCAGAGCGTCTTAAATCTTAAAATAGCTAGGTGGGACAACCGCATATCTCAGTTATAGTAAAGGGGGGGGTGGACCTGGGTCTTGACTGCTATCTGGGTCCAGTGTTGCTGCAGCGTGGCCAGGGAGTGGTTCACCTCCTCAGCCTCCCTGCACCAGCTCAACACCTCAAAATGGCAGTGGAACAGCACCAAGGGAAAGTCCACCACGTACATGGGTTTCCTGGGATTCCTCTCCACATCCAGGACTTGATCCACTATCTCTGGAGCCTCCAGCTTCTGGCCAATCAGCAGCAGCACCCGTACCTGGTGATAGAGAAAGGCCAGTCCTTTGATCTCAAATATGATAGGTCTTATGGGTCTGTGGCAGTGGGCATGGTAGGGTGAGCATGATGGACAGACTGGACCGTGGCAGGATGGTCCTCTGGAACTGCAGCACTCCTTGCACAGGTTGCGGAAGTCGTGGGTGCCCTCATAGCGTTGCAGCCGCTGCCATCAACACTACATCCAGAGCATGGGAAGTAGTACCGGTAGGTCTGGACTGACAGTCGCAGCACGCACTGAATCTCTCCACAGCAGGTGACCAGTCGAGAGTCCTGGTGTCCTGGGGCAGGACTCTGTTCAGCATCTTCAACATAAGGGAGCTCCGCCGCGTCCACTTTGTTCTTGACTTCATCGTCGACATGGAGAGCAAGTCTATGGATATGACCTGGGAAAAGTCACTGACTCCTTTGTCGGTTCAGCCACAAATGTGATAGTTAGAACTCTGGCGATCCTGGATCAGTTGAGTCTTCAGAAGAGCCAGACTTCCACAGTGTTGTCTGTGTTCTCCTGGACAGCAAGCGCAGCGCAACATGGCGCCGAGGATGGGTCGAGATATCAAACAGTCGGTCCCTCTTTTTCCTGCCACCAATCATCAGGGCTTCTGTCAACCTTCCAAAGATACTCGTTGAAGAGGTAGGGTTTCAGAATGGTTTTCTGAAGATGGGCAGGGACTCTGATGTCCTAGCTTCAAAGGGAAGCTGGTTCCACCATTGGGGGTACCAGGACAGAGAAGAGCTTTGACTGGACTGAGGGGGAGCTGCCCTCCTGTAGGGGTGGGAGGGCCAAGAGACCAGAGGTGGCAGAACAGAGTACTCGGGTTGGGGTGTAGGGTTTGAGCAGAGCCTGAAGGTAGGGAGGGGCAGTTCCTCTTACAGCTATGTAGGAAAGTACCATGGTCTTGTAGTGGATGCAAGCTTCGACTGGAAGCCAGTGTGGAGTGGACTGGAAGTCAGTGTGGAGTGGAATGGAAGCCAGTCTGGAGTGGACTGGAAGCCAGTGTGGAGTGGACTGGAAGCCAGTGTGGAGTGTGCGGAGGAGCGGGGTGACATGGGAGAACTTTTGATTTAGTCATACACACACACACACTGCCATTTGGCCTTTTTTCTCATCAGTTGTTATCACAGCTTTCTCCTCTGTTACTCTGACTGATCACCAGAACCCACAGACAGACAGAGACTGCATGGGCCATTGATTCTCTATAAATCACACAACCACAGACTGACTGGCAACTCTACTGTCAAATACTGTCGGAGTGACTGACTGCCTGCCACCGGAAGAGTTTGTAGCCTGGTGATGTGATGCAGTAGATTATCATGGATTATGAACTGCTGCCCACACAGCAGATTTGCTGCTTCATCATCATGTTTTACCAAATGTTATTTTTATTACAGTGTGACCTCAAGAGGTAAAGAGTCAGACACAGCAAGGGTTATTGATGTCTGGAAATCACAGATCACATAAGACAGGCAACACTACTAACTGACTGTTAACACTACTTTTCAACTACTGACTGACTCATTGTTAACACTACTGTCAGCTACTGATTTACTGACTGACTGTCTGACTGATAACACTACTGTCAACTACTGACTGACTGACTATCAAACTGACTGATTGACTGCCATCGGCTGACTGACTAAACTGGCTGAGCCTGATGTCTGGATTAAATGGATTATGATACAGTAGATTAAAACGCTTTATATGACAGATTATGATGTTTTATGAAACTGCCCACACACCAGATTATTTGATGTTTCATCTGCATGTTTTCGTATAATGTGATATCATAGAAGTTCAAGGGTCATGTATAGAGGTCAAATGTCATAAAGTCAGAGTGCAAAGTGTAAAGTAAGTTCTAGACCTGGTGTTCCCTTAGATTGTAAACGGTCATGGTCAAAACATCTAGATTCAATGGTTGTAAAGATGGGGAGATCTGTCCGTAATAAAGAGATTCTCTGCTTTTTTGACACCACACTGCAAGTCCTCCAGGCTCTAGTTTTATCTTATCTTGATTGTTGTCCAGTCATGGTCGAGTGCTGCAAAGAAAGACCTAGTTAAACTGCAGCTGGCTCAGAACAGAGCGGCACATCTTGCTCTTCATTGTTAATCAGAGGGCTAATATTAATACTATGCTGCC